>NW_021832767.1:0-32768 GCF_006345805.1 Octopus sinensis
AAGTTGTTTCCAAGAATATTAGGAATCCTATGACCGGTTAATGGAAAAGAAATACTATATATTATATGTTGATAAACGAAGGAAAGATTTTGTGTTTCGCGTGTGATGTTTTAGTTTATCAAATTTTAGTATCAATTTGTTTGGTGGTTGTGCAAGCTTTCTTTATTTGATGTTGTGCTACTGCCGTCTTCTTTGTCATACGAGTTATTTTCGGTGTGGTTATGAATTGCTCCTAGTTTTGTTTGTTTTAATTATTCTCGTATTTGAAGTCATGAAATGTAATTTCTTTTATTTTACCAACAAATGAAATACCTTCATGGAATCGTTTGACCTGTTTGAAATAACATTCTCTGCTCCTGCAGAACAACAACAACAATACAAAAACGATAAACAACAACAATAACGACATTTAAAATAAAACAACTAATGAAAATATATGATGAATATAGTGGGACTAGCAGCATAGCCCGGCGTTGCCCGGGTATGTAAGAACCCCTAGTAAGCAACGACTAATCCCAATCTTGTCCTTTCCCTCTAGGGAATTAAGGCGCATGTGTAGGTTGTAATGTCTTCTCTTCACTCCCAAATAACTATCAAACAGCTATCGATAATTCAACCCAACCAATTCCTACTAGGAAGAAATTACATTCGAGACTTTACCCCCAACACCGCCACTTCTGCTAATAGCTGCTGCAGCCGCAAGTTATTCGAATACTTTTTTTGTTTAAACTTTCTTTATAACTACCACCCCAAACGTTTTACCTTAAATTTTTGATGTACCCTAAGGGTCCTTGGACGCTACTTGCAAACTCTTGGTTTATTATAAACCGCTTTTGTCGTGTGCACCAAAAAACCTTTTCCATTCGTTTGTTCAGTTTGGTCACTTTTGACTTTTTCGTTGTTGTCACTCACATTGCTGCTAGCTTTTTTGCCATTTTTGTACATTTTTATACATTTTGGGATACTTACCCCACGTGTTCAGAGAGTTAAAAAGGTCGAGTTGCGTCCCCTAGACAGTCTGTGGTTTTGTGTTTAATACACAAATCGGTTTGCTATGTGTGCCACATATGATTTAATTAACCGATTTTTTCCAGTAATAATGTATCCTATTGGAATAAAAAGGGTCATATAGCTCCTTGGAGCAGGCATGATGCTCGCTGTGAATTTTAAAAGAAATTCTTGCCAATTTGTGAAAGGTATTTTCGAAAATATGTCATCTTGAATTTGAACGCGATTTCCCAAAATAGCATGATTTTATCGATTTTTTCTGATGGTAAGGTATTGCATGGAAAACTAACGTCAGAATTGAGTTTCTTAGGGTAACATTAAGCTTCACCACGAGTTTGGTGAAAATCGATTGCAAGTTGCGAAAACTACAACAGAAAATGTGTTGCATATAAAAAGCTTAGATTCTCGACCCCATGTCGAATTTATCGATTCTTTTCAGAACTGGGGGAACTTTTAAAAATTTTCGCTGCGTGAGTTTTGAATTATGACAATGGGCTATGTGTGTGTCAAGTTTCATCAGAATCGGTTGAAAGCCGTGGTCAGGGTGAGGGTACAACCTGACAGACACACAGACAGATAAACTGCCGTTTATATATATAGAGAGAGATACCTTGAAAACGTAAAATAAAGTGAAGAGAAAATTGGCGGGAGAAAGTGACACATCCGATTGTCACAAACACACACACACTCTCTCTCTCTCTCTTTCTTTCTTTCTCTCTCTCTCTCTCTCTCTTATACTCTTTCTGTCTCGAAAACCCATTTCATTAAGAAGTAATAATGCAAAAGAAAAAAAATAACTTAAAATTATATAAATATATATATGTTCATATATGTGAATGTAGGGGTATTTCTTTTACGAATTTATGTCTAAAGATAAGAATCGAGTCAAACGTTGGCATCAAAAGCTCCAATTTAAGAACCGATTATTTCTGAAAACACACTGATTCATTTTTTGTATGGGAATTCGGTGAGGAAACAAAGATTTGCTTTAAGGTGGTAATAATATGTGTAAATAAGAGAATTAAGTGAAATATTTCGAGGTTACCGTAATTGGCAATCTTTCGTTTCTAGTAGACCTTTCCGTCGATTTCCGTAAAAAAACTTTTCTTTTGTTACATATGGGCTTGCGGTAACTTTTGAAGTAATGAGAGCGAAAGAGACTAAGAGAAAGCGATTGTATGACGAGGGAAGTTCTTTTGAAGTTACCGTTCAGGGGAAGCATTGATGTACATGTGTGTGTGTGTGTGTTTGATGGGGTGCGGGAGACAGAAAGTATGTTGTGTAAGTGAAGTGCTTCTGTTAGTGTGTGCGAAGAGACAGAGTAATGTGTGAAAGAGAGAGATAACTGAAATTTTTTACTCGGTGTATGTGTATATGTATGTATGCATGTATGTATGTATCTATGTATGTGTGTGTGTATGTATGGCCGATTCAGTGTTTACATTATTTCGAGTTAAAACGAAAGATTACCTTTGCCTGTTTATGTAACGGTCTGCTATGTAGAAAATAATGAGGTTGACTCAATGGAATAATGACAGTGATCGAAGATATAGACAAAATTTTTTTTATTTAATCGTTATACATGCCTTGTCGACTGCTACTGTGCAGCCTTAATGTCTCTGTTGATGTGACGATGGTGAAATGGTAAGAAAAAGATGGGAGAGTTATAAAATGAGGAGATATTCTTCTCATGAGAAAAGAGTTGCATTCAAAGGAAAAAAAAAAGTTAAAGTCTATAGAGGTGCACAGAAACTGGGTGCAAGCATGCATATATTGCATGTGTAAACATTGTGTTGTGCAGCAAAAGGAACGAACAGTACAAAATGTGTAAGGAAAAGTGACAAAATCCGATTGGTAATGTTCTGTGTGAAAAGTCTATGCTGAAAAGTGAGAAAAGGTTAGTTCTCTTGGTTGGGTAGCTGTCCTAAGTGTTGCATTTATGTATGGCAACTGTTTCCCTCGTGGATCTGTGCATCGGGATGCAGTACATGTGGAATGTAATTGGTGTGTGTCCATTGAGTCGGTGACTTCATTCCTTTCGTGTTGTGTTGGGCGTGTGACGATGGAACTGAAAACTATGCGTCGTGAAAGTTCGTGTCCTATATTCTTGTTGATGCGACTGGCACGGACTGTAATTGTTTTCAAGAGTTCATGCGATGCTGAAGCAGTAAGTCTTTGAAGTCGAGCTCACCAAATGTAATGGATAAGGTAACGAAGACTGCAGTTCTATGGCTCGGGGGTCAGCAATTGTGGCAGGGTTTGTTTTCGAATCACGTTGTGGGTAACCAGTTGTATCGTTGTGGTTGATGTATTCTAATAACGTCTCTCTGCCGATGCTCGATGCTGACAATACAGAATGTGAAGGTGGCATTGTCACTTCTTCATTTCGGCCGACTGTAGAAAGAGAGGTATATCACTGTGACACCTATTGTTTTCGTGTGGTGTCTGTGTAGACGCGGAAAAGTTTTACGTCAAACGGAAAACACATCAATTGACTTAGCAAAGCCATGTGATGAAATTAACTCAAAGCACTACATATGTATAAGTAGCTACAGCTCGTTCTAACCATTTCTCTTATTTCTGTAAAATGAATTGTGGAAGCAAATTTCAGAGAAGAAACTGGATGAGTTAATTTCATCACATGGCTTTACTAAGTCAATTGATGTGTTTTCCGTTTGACTTAAAACTTTTCCGCGTGGGGCTAAAAATAATCAGAGATTTTTTAAAATATTCTTTTTATTTTTTCATAACATAAATGTGTTTCTGAGGGAAAAATATTGAAAAACATCAAATCATTGAATGAGAAAAAATAGAGAAGACAAGGAGAGTGGTGTGCTAGAAACAACAGCCAAATCTCCCTTAAATCACGCACTTTTTCCCTCGACCCCTTACAAAACATTTTGCCAACAAATTTCTTTTAATGGTAATCTACATCGTTTGAAAGTTATTTCTATAAAATTTCATTCAAAAATACCCATTTTCCTGAAATTTATGAGGAGGGGAAATGTCTGGTTGTGTGAATTTTGCGAAACTCCTTTCCGCAACCCTTCAGAAAATGTTTTTCCAACAAATCCTTACAAATGCTCAATCTATAGGATCTAAGCGATTATTTGTTGAAAGTTTCCTTCAAAAAATATCTATTTTTCTGCAAGTTACGAGGAAACAAAGTCGGTGGGGGTATATATCTGTAGTTATGCCGAATTTGCTTCCTCACAACTTCCGCAAAATTAAATATTTTTTAATGAAATTTTCTACAAATATTCTTCAGATGGTTTAGATTCCGATTAAATCGGAATTCACTGTGAAAACCGTTTGTCCCTGGGTGGGAAAAGAAGTTTTAGAAAATTCACAAGATTCGCCTTTGTTATGAAAGACAAAAAAGTTTTCCCAATAAATCCCCATAGAATCGGAATCTACACCATCTGAAGCATATTTGTAGGAAATTCCATGAAAAATATCCATTTCTCTGCAAGTTATTACGGAAGAAACATACACATCATAAAGGAACATTTATACACATGTATATTTATATATACCTACATATACACACATGTCTTTGCTATGTTTTTTAAACACATAAACTTCATAGATGCATACTTTTATAATATTTTACACTTAAACCGCCACAGGACAATATTTTTAGAGTTGCTTCTTAAAGTGTCCTTCACTTTTTTGATGACAAACGATACAAATTTCAGTGTATTTGGCTGTTATTTCTAGCATGATGTTAGGCCATCTATAGGACAATATTTGACATGGATGCTTCGCAAATTGTCTTTCGATTTTTATTTGTGATGAAACAAAAATGTGAAGGTTTAGGTGGTTCTTTCTAGCATGAAATGAGACCATATACAGGCCAATTTCATTCATGAATGCTTCTTATCTGTTCTTCAAAATTTATATGAAAAATAAAGTGGTTTCTATTTCTAGCATGAAAAATGACCAGCTATAGGAAAGCTTTTACTGAATGCTTCTTAAAGTGTCCTTCTCTTTTTTTATGAACCCCCAACAGCAACAACAATAACAACCCTACGAGGATGAAAGGCAATGTTTGTGCGTGTGTGCAGTTGGAATGTCACTGCAACAACAACAACAACAACAATCTATTCTTATTAAACGTTAAAAACTGTCAGATGCAGACTGATGATGAAGACGATGATGATGATGATGGTGATGATGACGATGATGATGATGATGATGATGATGGCGGTGATGACGATGATGGTGGTGGCGGCGGCGGTGGTCGTCTCCTCTGCTTTCGGACCAGACATTCATACATACATGCATGCATATATATATATATATATATATATATATAATATATATATATATATATACACAAACATACATACATACTTCTAGCCTTATTTCTATACATACATTCCTAAATATGTGTGTATATATATATAAACACATGTACATAAACTGTATATAAATATACACACACAAAGAGAGTGTTGAGGAATGTTACAACAATAAGTGTTAGTATGTAGAATGCAATGTATGCGATGCAGGTTCGATTCCCAGGCGAAGCCATTTACAACAACAACAACAATAAGAAGAAGAAGAAGATTGAAGTTTAATATTTCTGGAAATATTTATTTGTCAAAATAAAAGAAAGCAAAAGATTGACGTCCAGGAATAATTCCAAAAACCATCAAAGAATTGTCTGAAACATCCAAACCAAGAACTTCAGAGACTTCATTATCATACCCTCTAAGGAGTAAATATTTTCGATTATCTTTAAATCCCAGGATTTCATCGTCTTCAGATGTTTCCTCTTCAATATGTCGAGGTATTTCGTAAATATTGTTTCTTGTATCTGTTACATAAACACATTCACCAATTATGGTCAGATAAGGTCTTGCAATATAATAATATGGCAGATGAGAAAACCATCCTCCTTCTATTATTATCCTCCTCACCAAAGACTTTTCCCCTGAACCATTCCACAAAACACAAAATATCCCACCCTCCATACTCCTTCTCCTCCATCTCCCTCCTCAAAACAACAACATCACCAAAAGATGTGACTCCCACATCTTCCACCCCTTCATCTCCCTCCAACCTTCCCAATCTCCTCATCTTCCCACGACACACTTCATCTTTACATTTCCCATCTTTGATATCAACCACATCCACATAATAACGGTCAAAGATGTCGGGGTCATCGCAATAATAGAAATCCTTGTTGTTCTCCCATCTTCTATGGTATTTCTTGTCTCTCTCTTCTTGAGTTATGTCTCTAATATAATGACCACCACACACGAGTTGATTGTCGTATTTATAAATCCTGTTGTAGAATTTCTCAGTTATGATGGTTTTTAAACGACGGAGATCCCTGTTGAAGACCCTCATTTCTCTCCCAAAGGCGACAATGAAACATTCCTCTGTCCACCGACATATATCCAGTGCTGGTCGTTTTTGTTGTTCATGTTGAAGCATGTCCACTGTTGTTGTTGTTGTTGTTCTGATTAATGTGACACTTTCTCGAAACATCAACACACTCACATTCTCATCTAACTTAATTAGTTTACTGTTCCGGTCCCTAATGTCCATCAAATCATAATCAACAGGTTCCTCGAATGCAGGAATGGAAAAAGGGACCATTGCTGTCCTATATGGAAGTCTCCTCACTGATATTTCATCAATTCCTGAATTATTAATCTCCGCTATGTAATTACCACATCTCACCTTTAATCTACCTTTACCAATTATTTCACCTGATTTACCTCTTCTTCTTCTTCCTCCTCCATCTCCATCTCCTCCTCTGTATTCCAATTTATTAATTAATTCATTACTGAATATTTCCTTGTTCATTTCAGATGTAATGGAAGGGAAACGAAGACTAGAATCAAGATTTAATAACGACACAGATTCCAGAATGTTCACTTGGTCCCCATCAATCTTTATGCAATGACAGTCAATCAATTCATTATGTACACACCAGTAAATACCCGCCACTTTTCTCCATATTACACCATAAGGGATGAGACTCAACCAAACTTGAGATGTCTGCAAATCTTCTCCATTCAGTTGAAATATTTCTTTCCTTTTAGGAACCGTGGCCATTATGTGTGATTCTTGTGTAAAACACACACCACCAACTAAACTTGCAACATTTCTGTGACATAGCAACTGGCCGTCTTCATCGAATATTTTAATATTTCCATTATTGGCTTTTTCACACACAACTGTCTTTCCTTCCTCAGAGGCATCAAAATCTTTTACTTGAACAGGACATTCGTCTGTTTGTAAACGAGCAACCGGGAAGCTGTCTCGATTCACCATAAACAACCCTTCAACATACAATTCATTCCTTTCTTCCCTCCTGGGGCTTCCAACAAATCTTGGTCCTTTACAGTCTATACTGGAGAATTCTATTTTATCTTTATAAAATCTTTCATTTAAAAATATTCTCTTGTATTCCCTATTCTGGGTCAAACACAAAATGTTTTGATATGCAGATATAGTAAAATTTGTATCCCACCCACCATAAATGTACAAAAAACTGTCATCAATTGTCATCCTGTCATCACTACCAAGATAATCATAATTCATGTAGTGTCTGACTGAATGTAAATATTGACCATCACTGTTGAAGAAAATGATGAATCTGTTGTTTAAGACAATGATGACATTTTCATCAGTAACTTTAATATCCTGGATTTCATCAGAACAAACTCCATCTTCGTTTCTCAATATTAATTGTCCAGGTATGTCTATTTTTTTTATTTCCTCCACACTCGAACGTATTTCATCAATATCAACAAAATGCAAACGTCTTACATCTCCACTTTCACTCAAAACCAATTGATTGTTTGATAAAGAAGCCACACATTTATAATCATTTCTCGTTTGGTAAGTTACCAACGACAATGGAAATTCCACTTTTAATGTCAACAGTTGGGGTTTGTTACCAAAATAATCCCAATCCGTAGTAATGACCAGTGTGTTTGACTGCCATCGACACATTTTAATATATTCATCAACATTCACTTTGATTGAATCCAAAAGCTGACCATCCAATGTGAATATCTTAATGTTTCCATTCTCCCAGTCACATCCTGCAATCAGATTATTTTCAGTAAGAACCAAACGATCAATCTCCACTGGTTCTTCGTCTCCCAAATGTTCAGGGAGAGGAATATGTCTGGCTTTATCAGAAACTGTCAGGTCCTGTAGATATAAAGTGGAAGACAACATTTCACTGAGAGAAATGTTTCTGGAAAATACATCCACCAGGTCGATATAATAATTAAGTTGATTATTAGTAACGAGATCATTAACCAACAAATTCTGATCGTTTATGGCAAACATACGGCTTCTGTCTATCAGATAAACAGACGTTTGATCAATAGATCCACCTTGGAGACTGAGGGGACGTTTCACTTGGGACATTAAAACACTGGGGACCATTCTACTAAAATAACGATATCTAGTTCTACCACCACGAAGACGATGACCACGACCACGAAGAGGACGACTGCCATGACCACCACCACCTATTGTAGTGTTGTACTGAAAAGCTTTTCCCCTAGTAACAATTAATAGCTTTTCTGTTTTCTTGTCTATTGATAATGATTTCACAAAAACGGGGATATTAATTGTCTTAATTACTTCAATTTGATTATAATAATTGATGGCTAAAATGTCTAAATGTGATGTTTTATCACAATAACAAACAATTTCACGTTCACCCATCTTACACACCTGTACATAAGGCTGCCTTAATGATACACTTCTCACTGTCTTTGATAGGTTTCTGATGACCCTTAATTGTTTCTGTAGGGGTAATGTGACCCCTATATGATTTGAATCCCATCGACATATATCTGTGGCTGTAGACGGCAGAGATAATCTGGACACAATGTCTCCTTCCTCAGAAATGTACATCAAGCAATCATGCTTGATGTCAGACACCACCAACTGTCCATTGGACAGATTACATATTTTGCCAATGACAAGTTTTTGGTCATTCTCCTTTTCTTTGAGTCGTAGATTTAGATTTCTGATATAAGGATTTTTCGTGGGTAAACGACAGCCAGACGACCAGTCTTGATACTTGTAAAGAAGAACCCTGTTGAGTTGAGTGTCCGGGACATAAAGAGTTCCTTGGAAAACAGCAATGTGAGGGTGAACTGGGAAAGGCAGTTCCCACTGCCATTTCATTTGTCCATATAGATCGTAACATCTGAGAATAGAGTGTCTCCTGAAGAGGACATAGAAATAAACATTATCAGAGTAGATGTGATGAGGGTGGCCATAGAATGGAAGGTATTTTTGAAAAAGTTCTTCACCACATGTGGAATAAAATATCATTTTATTTTCACTTCCATCTACGACTACAAAATTAATTGGAGTTGCAGCAATGCTGACATTATGATGTCCCAGAGAAATTCTTTCTGCAATGTCAACTTTATCTTCATTGATCAAGAGGATATGGACCTCACTTTTGTTTTCAGTGGTGGTCACAGCTAAACACTTATTTGATACAATATACATTTTCATGTAATCAGTTTGCACCTTTATTAAAGGGCCTTTTCTCAATTCAGGACAAGGTGATATACTGAATCCTTTAATTTCACGGTAAAATACCAGGAATCTGTTTGCGTTTATTCTACAACAGAAGAGGAAGCTCAAGGAAAACTAATTACTCTGGCTAATTATTTCCCCGTTATCAGTGAATAATTTAGCTTTCTTGTTTTTGTAAATTATTAATATAGAAGATGTAGACATAGGTTAGAATATTTGTAATGTTGTAGCAATCCTCAAATCAATATAGTCTTTTAAAACTGGGGGTATGTAGCTGGTGGTTGTATGACTTTGGGCCAAAAGTCTTTATTCATTTGAATACCATGTGGTTTGCCGCAATAATCTGTTACCAAAATGGTATCTTTACCAACAGAAAATAGAGCAGCATTTCTGCCAATGTCCCTCCTTGTTACACCGCCGTAGCTGAAATCCTATAAATTATTTTCCCTGGAGGACATAGAAATAATTTTGGTACAGAGAGATTTTACTTGGGAGGTGCAGAGAATGGTCTCTACTTCCCATAACTGTTGGCATCCAGTTTGTAACAGATTACTCTGTTGATGCTGGCGAATGTATTACAAGTATATTCTGGACACCCCTACAGCAAGATCTGTAGGGGTTTCTTTGGTAATAAATTGATAGTTATGGTATTTCCTCCCAATCAAATTGGTAAACTATCTTACCAAACATTTCTACACCTATAAGTGTAGAATCTTCTAAGTAACTCACCATATGTAACGCCAACTGTATCCTTTTGATCTTAAAGGTTTTAGGGCTGATAATAAGAATCATTTCTTGGAAGGGGAGGGTTGCCAGAACCATGTCTTCACTGATTCTGGTGAAACTGGTCACAGAAGATGGACAATGGACATCAATTCTATCACTGTCTCTTGTTACTAAACTTATAGTCTTGCAGTGGTGGGAATATGTCATCACTCCCTCCTCTATAATGACAATATTGGATATTATTGTCCCTTCTTCAAATTCTTCTCCAGATTCCTCAATATTTGCTTCTCTAGTCACAACTGGCTGAAGAGACCGAAATTTATTTTTGGTTATTTTTGTTGTGTGAATGGTTTTCCATCTGTATGGATTGCTGGTGACGGAAATGTCAAAGAGTCTTTGTTGAAACCATTCGAGGTCCTGCTGAATAGAAATATTCTGTTCTTTAGTATATTTCAGCAAAATTCCAAGTCTCTCTTTGACCTTTTCTAAAATACAATTGGCCCTTAATCCCAGACTTTCATAATGTTTGCTCTCCTTAACTATATGCTCCATAACATCAGGCAGCGATCATATTGAAGACGAATCCTCTGTATTTAGCAATTTTGTTTTTTCAGTTTCTTTTGTGCTTTCTTTGTCTCCAGATATGGCCTTCACTGCTGATTCTCTCTCTGAACTAACCATACTATTGTCAGTCTGGTCTTCCATAGTGAATCTGTAAAGAAATATAAGGAAAACATTTAGCTTTGTGAAAATATTAAAGTTTCAGGGAGAGATGTTTGCTTCATCATTTGAAAAACACAAACAAAACATTTATGTATTTCTGTCAGTGAATTAATCTTGTCTAATTAATATCAACAACTTATTACAATCTATTCTAAGATGTATTAATAGTTTCATTAATTACATGGAGTCTAAATATTAGAATAAATTATTTTTACTGGAAATGATATTTGCTCTCAACATCACAAAAATGAGTCATGTGTGGCTTAGATTTATTTAACGATAATTTGTCAAAGAGATTCCCCTGCTCCCAAAAGCACTCAATAACGAGACACTCTAAGCTGTAGAGAAAATTAACTTTAATTGGTGTTCATGCTATATTATGTCCCAACACACAGCAATCATGTTCAAACTTCGTTAACATGGAACAATTAGCAAAACATAGACTTTATTATGCTTCATAGACATTTGTCAGATACAAGACAGACTGAACATTCATATCTATAAACATACAGAGACACAAATATTTATACTTGGGTATGTGAAGGTATATATATGTATATATATATACATATATTCCAACGATCACCTTGCTGTTTGTGTCCCTGTACACTGCTTGAACGGCTCACCGACAACTCGTCTAACCCTAGTTTCAGCATTGATGCCGAGATAAGGGATCGGGGGCCCCTGTCAAAGGCTTTCTCCAAGTCAACAAAAGCCAAGTACAGAGGTTTATTTTTGGTTACATATCTTCTCTTTGTTGTAGAGATAGCACTAAATCGCGTGTCCAACAGAAATCGAATGGATAGTTGTAGAACTCTCTAGAATATTTCTATTGACAGATTTAGATGTAGCACTCTCCATAACACTCCTGAAGCTTCCCTTCCAGAAATATAGCATCAGAGGTGCTTCTCACTGGCACCACAAACCAAAGTGCATCTCTTCTAGACTAACTCTCTCCCTAATTAGTTTGGTAGGACCCTCTCTTCAACTTCATCATTTGATTCAACAATTGATACCTCTGCAATTATTCCTATCTAAAGCATCACTTCCCATTTGTAGCAGTTCACTATGGTGCTGCTACACCAGTCATTGGGTATGACTCCTTCGTGAACACTTGATATGAGTGAGTAGACCATTATCCACACATGCCAAGATATTTTAAGGATCTCAGCAGTGATTCCTGATGGGCCGGGGCCTTTCCCTGTTTACATATTCTTAATTGCTTTATCTATCAAGATACTGTCACTTTGGATAGCTGGTCCCTCATTGGGTCAACATTTGGCAGACTCTCCTCCCATTCATTCTCCACGTCCAGCAGTCTTTCAATGGAATTTCTAAGCCTCTTTCCTTGCCAAATCATTAAATGCTAGTGAACCATCATCCATGTGGACACATTTCTCTCCTATGACATCACAAATCTCTCTCATACACTGTCTTGCATTCCAAAACACTTCAAGACTCTGGTTCTCATGTCGCTAAACATAGGCAAACTTCTTTTCTGCTTCTCTCTTGGCTAGATAGACCTGTCCCCTAGCTTTCCTTCTGGTTATCTGATACGGTTTCCTCCTACCCCCAATCTTCTTTGCTCTAATGGCCTTCTCAACAGCATTGTTCCTCTACCATGTCACCCTAGGTCTGGATGGGACTTTGCACCAGCTGCAGATTTGGCACGTACATATATAAACATATATGTATATATATGTTTATGTATGTATGTATATGTATATGTACAAATATACGTATGTATGTGTATACGTGTGTGTATTAAATTACTGGACCAGGTTATAAATGTCCCTGCAAGAGCCGTCGCCCAGTTAATGAAGGAGACAGTTAACAATGAGTCCAGCGAGATGAATTTAGTGTGCGAGTGGGAGTTCAATCATGGGTCAGTCATGAGACCTCTCTTAATTTTCATAGTCGTCAAGGCCATAACGGAGGAATTTAAGACTGGTTACCCATGGGAACTCCTCTATGATGAAGATCTTGTTCTTACAGCTGAAACTTAGGAGAATTAATTTGAGAATTCCAAATGTGAAAACAAAACCAGGAATGAAAGGGTCTTAAAGTTAAGTTGGCAAAGACCCAAGTTCAAGTTAGCAGAAAAATAGGGCAGTAATCCGTTTGGGTAAATGACCCTGTTCAATGTATAGACAAGGTGTAGGCAGAAATTGCTTACAATGTCCTCAGTGCAAACCATGGATGCATAAGAGGTGTAGTGGTATGAGAAGAATGTAAAGAGAGAGAGAACAGAAGTTGTATGTTGCAGATGTGCAGGAGCAATATGTAATAAGAGAACATGGGAAATAGATGTTCTTGAATACCTAGGAGGCTCCCTAGAAATAGTTGGCAGATTCTGTTATCTAGGTGAGCTAATTATCAGTGGAGGAGGATAGACTGAAAGTATAGTTACTGGAATAAGATGTGAGTGGAGAAAGCTTAGAGAACTTTTATGTAAGTTGGTAATGAAAGACTTTTCTCTCAGAGTGAAAGGTAGGTTGTACGATGCCTATATACAAACAGCAAAGCTACACAGTTGTGAAAGTTAGGCGTTGAATGCAGAAGATATAGAAAGAGAAGAAACTAGCATGCTCCACTGGATGTGCAATACCAGGGTGCTTTTAGGACAAAGAAATGTGCTGAGAAAATTGAAGACATCGGATGTGGTGTACAAGATAGATGACTGCACTGGCATGGTCATGTAAGGTGGACAGAGGTGGAGGAAATGGTCTGATGACATTTTGGCACCTTGGACTGGCAGGTTCTAAGGATCGAGGAGCTCATTCTGTGAACCATATTGACTTTAGTGTTGATGAGAACACTCCAGTCGAGACTGTTTCCAACAGCTACTCCTAAGTCTCTACTTTTGGATGCTGTGAGTAGTTCCTCTGATGGAAGAGAATATGGTCGGCTGAGGGCATTCTCTTTTGCAAACTGCACGTGTTCAGTTTGGTCTTCTTTGCTGCTTCAGTGTGTGAGACAGTTATGGTAGAGATAATATGTGAGGGTTGACCTCGTTCACATCCCTTGCATCAATATCAGTGGGATCGCTAAAGGCAGGACAGTATTGTTTCTGTAGTACTTGAGCCATGTCTTTAGCGTTGTGGTGGAGAATCCTGTTATTGTCTCTCAATGGACCTACGGGTGGGGCAGCGGTCTTATGCTTGCTATGCATCAACAATGAAGTCAATATAGCTTGCAGGATGAGCTCCTGGATCCTCGGAACTTTCCAGTCCAGAGAGCAAGATGCAATTGTTCCCCCACTCTCCTCTTTTGAGCAGCCACACCTAAAATGATGCTGCCCCCTACGGTCCCCCACCCCTGCCCCACACCACACAAAACATTAAGAGAAATGAGTCACTCCAGAGAGCAATCATTAAAGAAATACAAAGTATGACTCGTCTTGATTATTGGGACCACATTAAAGCATTGAAACTTTATTCTCTCCAAAGCCATCTTGCACGATGTGGCGAATACCTGACCAGCATTGCTGAAACAACATTAATATTTGATTCAGAATACATCCAGGGCTAGGGTGGCCACGTGCCACATGGCCCCTACACAATTCAGGATCACAACACATAAATCCACAGCAATATAATTCTTTTCCTGAACAGGACCCTATTCCATATAATGTTATCTAAAAACCAATCAAAGAAAAAAAATACTATCCCATTCCCTTTAATGAAACCTGGACAAATTTCCTCAGGGGATACGAGAGAAACCCCCCATACCTGGGTACATCTCACTCAACAACTCCCTACATGAATGGGGCTTAATACCACCAAATATGACTTGAAACGATTTAATAGATCCTATGAGGGGATGCTATTAAGTCAGACATGGTTGGGGCTAGTCTTTGCCAAATGTATTTCAGTTTTTAAATTGATACATACATATATAGACATACGTCCGTACATATGTATGTATGTATCATAATCATCATCTAACATAGCTTGTTTCCAGTTTATGTGTGTGGGTGTGTACTATACTAGTTTCAGTCATTAAACTACGCCCATGATGGAGCAATGCCCTGATGACATTTAGTCAAATGAATCAACTCCTGTACTTATTAGGTTTTAAGACTAGAACCTATTCTGTCGATCTCGTTTTGCCAAGTCGCTAAGTTACAGGAACATGAACACACCAACACTGGTTGTCAAGCAGTGGGAGGGGAGAGACAAACACACACATGAAGATGATGGGCTTCTTTCAGTTTCCATTTACCACATCCTCTCACAAGGTTTTTCTCAGCGTGTGGCTGTAGTCGATGACAACTGCCCAAGGTGCCATGCAATGGGACTGAACCCAGAACCATGTGGCTTTACAAAGTGATACTACACACACACATACACAGTTGTCATAGCTGTTGCTCTTGTATACACACACCGTACACCCATTAACGCCCCCTTACCTACCCCAACTCCTCTTTATATATCTTCTGTGATATTGCACCCCTATCAGCTCTTATCCTGTTTGCAGACCCTCCTCCCTGCCACCTGCCATCATTTATTGTGAAATTCTCTTCAACTTTGAGATTTGCCAAAGAAATAAGAGATTGCAATATCAGAGGAAACAATGACTCCTTGCCATTATCTCCTTCACCTCAACTACCAACACCACTGCATTGCACACACGCCCTTGCCTACACATCCATCTAGCTAGTAGTCTCTTTCTGTCCTTCTCTCCTTCTGTCTGTCTCTCTTTCACTCCCCTCTCTCTCTCTCTCTCTCTCTCTCTCTCTCTCTCTCTGTACACACATATATATATATATATCATCATCATCATCATCATCATCGTTTAACGTCCGTTTTCCGCGCTAGCACGGGTTGGATGGTTCGACCGGGGTCTGGGAAGCCAGGGGCCGCACCAGGCTCCAGTCTGATCTGGCAGAGTTTCTACGGCTGGATGCCCTTCCTAACGCCAACCACTCCGTGAGTGGAGTGGGTGCTTTTTACGTGCCACCTGCACAGGGTCCGGGGGGTCCGGCATCGGTCATGATCGGTTCGAGCTTTTAACGTGCCAGCGGCACGGGGGCAACGGGATCCGGGGTACTTTGAATGGGTAGGGGGTATGTGGAATTGCTGCAGAAAGCAGCCCGGGTCTTTGCAGTCACAGCATATCTCCAGAGATCTCGGTCCTTCGCCATTGCCTCAGTGAGGCCCAATGCTCTGAGGTCATGCTTGACTACTTCATCCCATGTCTTCCTGGGTCTACCTCTCCCTCTGATACCTTCAACTGTTTGGGAGTGGCACTTCTTCACACATCTCTCTTCATCCATCCGCAGCACATGACCATACCATCGCAAGCGTCGCTCTTGCACTCCACATCTGATGCTTCTTATATCCAGCATTTCTCTCAGGATGCTTACACTCTGTCTTGCGTGCACACTGACACTACACATCCAGCGGATCATGCTAGCTTCATTTCTTTCAAGTCTACGCATGTCCTCTGCAGTCACAGCCCATGTTTCATTACCGTGAAGCATGGCAGTTCGCACACATGAATCATACAGTCTACCTTTCACTCTGAGGGAGAGACCTTTTGTTGCCAGTAGGGGTAGGAGCTTTCTGAACTTTGCCCAGGCTATTCGTATTCTAGTGGTGATACTCTCTGTGCATCCACCTCCGCTACTAACTTGGTCACCCAGGTAGCGGAAACTATCAACTACTTCTAGTTTCTCTCCCTGGAGTGTGATGGAATCTGTTTTCTGAGTGTCTGTTGTGTCTATTGTCCCTGTGCATCTGCCGCACATGAAAGCTATCTTATCTGTTAATTTCCCTTTAAGTTGCTGCACCTCTTATGTGTCCATAGCTTACATTGGGTGCATCTTATGGAGTTTCTACCTGTACCTTTCTTACAGATTGAACAGGGCCACCTACCCGAGGGGGTGTGTGCTGAGTACCTCTTGCTGCTTACTAATACTTTGGTCTTTGCTACATTTATTCTAAGGCCCTTTGATTCTAACCCTTGCTTCCACACCCGAAATTTCTTTTCTAGTTCCGGTAGTGATTCTGCTATGAGAGCTAGGTCATCGGCATAGAGGAGCTCCCAGGGGCATCCCATTTTGAATTCCTCTGTTATTGCCTGAAGGACTATGATGAATAAAAGGGGACTGAGGGCTGAGCCCTGGTGCACACCTACTTCTACTGGAATTCTTCACTATATTCGTTGCCAATCCTAACCTTGCTGACAGCCTCTCTGTAGAGCCTGTACAGCCCTTATTAGCCATTCGTCAATCTCCAGTTTCCACATCGACCACCAGATAAGGGAACGGGGAACCCTGTCAAAGGCTTTCTCCAAGTCTACAAAAGCTATGTAGAGGGGTTTATCTTTAGCTAGGTCTTCTCCTGCAGTTGTCGGACCAGGAATATAGCATCAGTGGTGCTTCTACCTGGTACAAACCGAACTGCATTTCATCTAAACAAATCTCTCCCTAATGAGATGGGTTATGACCTTCTCTGAGACCTTCATCACCTGGTCCAACAGTTTGATACCTCTGTAGTTATTTCTATCTAGAGCATCACCCTTACCCTTGTAGCAGTTGATTATGGTGCTGCTGCACCAGTCATTGGGTATGACTCCATTGTGAACTACCTGGTTTACAATGCGGGTGACTATGGCATAGCCCACATAGCCAGCTGTTTTAAGCATCTCAGCAGTGATTCCTGATAGGCCAGGGGCTTTGCTTGGTTTCATATCCTTAATTGCCTTATCTACAAGGGAGCTGTCTATTCGGGTAGCTGGTCCCTCTACTGGGTCAACATTTGGCAGGCTCTCCTCCTCCCATTCATTCTCCTCATATATATATATATATATATATATATATATACATATACATATATACATATACATATATATATATATATATATATATATATATATATATAACATATACATATACATATACATATATATATATATATAATATATATATATATTATATATATATATATATACATATATATGTGGTTAGGGAGCTTGCTTCCTTGCTACCTGGCTTCAGGTTCAGTCCCACTGCGTGGCACTTTGGGTAGGTGTCTTCCACTATGGCCCCGAGCAGACCGGAGCTTTGTGATTGAATTCGGTAGGTGGGAGTTACTGCCGTGGATGTATGTGTGCGTATAGCTGCTCAGTGCCTCTCCGAAAGGGAGAGAGGGATATATATATATATATATATATATATATATATATATATATATATATATATATATATATATATATATATATATCATAAATCTCTGAGCGAGGTATGAACTGTAACTGCACAACATTGTGAAGTATATATTGCCACCTAAATGTAGCTAACCCTTAAGGGTTGATGCTACTGTAGCTTGTAGCCCCAGGACAACATCTCCTCCAGCTGGCTATTGACACACTTTTTGTGCCCTATCAGTATTTGCAAAGTGAAGCTGTCCTTCCCATCTTCAACCTGACGTAATACACACGGATCCGAGTTTCTGAGCATTGACCTGTCCAGAAACTCCGGTCCATATGTATAATGTGAGACTCGAGAAGGGACCGATGGCTTCCCTTTGCAAATACTGATAGGGCACAGAAAGTGTGTCAATAGCCAGCTGGAGAAGATGCCGTCCTGGGGCTACAAGCTACAGTGGCATTAACCCTTAAGGGTTAGCCACATTTAGGTGGCAAATATACTTCACGGTATATATATATGTATATTTATATATATTTTAGTGGGGTAGGTCGACTTCATTGACCCTGCTGCCTCTTTGCTACTTTCTTTATCGACCCTGAAAGAATTAAAAGCAATGTCAACTTTGGCAGAATGTGAACTGAGAGCGCAAAGATGGACGGAATGGCGCTAAGCATCTTGTCCGATTTGCTCACGACTCTCCAAGCTTGCCCCGGCAGAATCGCTAGCACACCGGGAGAAATGATAAGCAGTATTTCGTTCACCTTCACATTCTGAGTTCAAATTCCGTCTACCAAATCCACTCAGAAGGCTTTGGTTGGCCCGAGGCTATGGTACAAGACACTTACCCAAGGTGCCATGCAGTGGGATTGAACCCAGAACCACACAGTTGGGAAGCAATCTATACAGATATACACATGTATTCTTTTATTCTTTTACTTGTTTCAGTCATTTGACTGCGGCTATGCTGGGGCTTCACCTTGAAGCGTTTTTGTCAAACAATTCGACCCCCCCACGCAGGTAAGTATTTTATCAGTTGCTTTGCCGAACCGCTGAGTTATGCAGACATCAATACACCGACTCCTGTTCTCAAGCGCTGATGAGTGGGCAAATGCAGACATACACACACACACACGTTTATATTTGTGTGTATGTCTGTGTTTGTCCTCTGACCAGCGCTTGATAGCCGATGTTGGTTTGTTTATATCCCCATAACTTAGCGGCTCTGCCTGTAAACATTCAGTGATGCTCTACATATCGCCAATAGCTTACCGGCTGCTATTTCTAGCAATGATCGTACTTCGTGTACGCCTGCTTTCTATATTTCTAATTCTACCTTTTATGGTGCTTTATTCTTGCTGAGCAATAAAATTGTTTTCAATAATATTTATATTTGTATATATATACACACATGTGTATGCATACCACTTCTACATACACTCATTTATGTGTGTACGCATATATACATATATGCATTTACGCGTGTAGAATCATACATCTCCCTCTCTCTGTATCTATCAACTCACTGAAAATGTTCAACACTTGATATTTCCTTTATAGTGAATTCTTGTGTAGCAAATACACACACACACACACACACACACTTTATCTGTCGCATATTGATAGTGTATGTGTTTTGTTTATCCGCCAGTTTGTTGCGGGATAGCATTCTGGGGAGACTCCCTACATAACGACGGGTGTTAAAGAACACTGAATGCATAGTACCTGGGAACTACATTAATGGGGAAATATCGATATCTACCATTCTAGCTCATGTTGGGGACAGTTGTCTGGCCTGTTCGGAGACATTCAGTGTTCTTTAACACTCGGGGTCGTGTAGGGAGATTTCCTTCAATGCTATTCCGTGATAAATGTGTGTATAAAGATAATATATACACTATGCATGTACAGCCGAGAATGTTTGTATATACAAGTACCTGGATGTCTGGGTCATATTTAACGATCTGCTATGTCTTGTTTCTTAAGGAACCACTTGATATGTGGGCGATCAGTGAAAGGTATCGTTGAGAAAAACAAAGTTAGCTGAGATGGAGGTGTGGCAGGCATCTGCATATTAGAAACGAGTTACCTGTATCATAATGATTCAACCCAGGTACCCAAATGCCAACATCCTGACTGGTGCTCAATGCTTTGTGAACATTTTTAAGGCTGTAGCACGTGACATGGAGAGCTGCAATGGAGACTACGACACCATGGCCAGAAGGAAAGGGTACATCAGTGGTCCTGACTGGATCTGAATGCCAAGGTTCATCCAACAACGGCAGGGGAAGGGGATGTAAGACCCAAACAAAGGAATGTGGGCTTTGGTGAGCGAGATGGGTGTCAGAGTTGCCACTGTGAAGCTGATCCTGAAGAAGGACCTGTGCTACCACTACACGAGTGGTAGCAAAGGACAAATTCTGATAGCCAAGTTCAAGGAGGACCTCCTGACCAAGGCCAAAAGATCTCCTGAACAAGGTAAGGCATCCTGTTGAACCAAGATGAAGCATGAGCTCCTAAGTGGCTTTTCAATCCCAAAAACTGTTTGAAATTTGCATCACAAACAATACAAATAAGTTTCACATCAAGTGGTACAGTGTTGTTTGTCTTGTCTGATTTATGGATATTTAAATGCCTTTTTTGACCAAGGCAGGACTTAAATGTCTTATTACAAATATGACTCATGAAAGGCGGTGAGCTGGCAGAAACGTTAGCACACCAGGGGAAGTGCTTAGGGGTATTTCGTCTTTACGTTCTGAGTTCAAATTCTGCCAAGCTCGACTTTGCCTTTCATTCTTTCGGGGTCAATAAATTAAGTACCAGTTGCATACTGGGGTCGATCTAATCGACTGGCCCCCTCCCCCAAACTTTCGGGCCTTGTGCCTAGAGTAGAAAAGAATATGACACATGAGCATGTTTGCTAGAATGATCTTACAGCCAGTTTCATGAAGAGGACTTCTCAGATGTGAAGTTAAGCAACTGAGGGACGACACAGTTTCTATGTTTAGCAAGGGCTTTCTTTGCTGTACTTCTCTTTTTATTTGTCCCTAGTTTTGCTTATTTTCTATAAAATCTTTCCAATTGGTATATACACACGTTCACACACACACACACACACACACAAAAGCAAGCGTGCCTGCGTGTGTATTATTCAGATTAATTTGTTTCTTATTTTCCAACATTATTTCAATTCTCCTCAAAATATATTTATCCAGACTTTTACGAGTGTTTAGTATGTCTATTTTTCTCTTCAGTTTATGTTTGTCATTTTGAGAGTTCAATAAACTTGACCACCTATCAGGAAAATGAGGTTGGAGTGTCAAAGAGGATCGATAGAAGGAGCGCATCCATGAGGATTCATGCCAGTTCTTTAGGGAATTGAACCAGCAGATGGGAGGTTCTCATGGTTCCTTTGCGAATCACCTGCACTCGATGGGTAAGGTCCTAAATCTTGTTGCATGGGTACCATACAGTCTGAACAAAAGAGACACACTCCAGGCTACCCGTGGCAACAGGCCGAGATTTCTTTACCCCATTGTCGCTCTCCAACAGTCTGCGAGGCGTTTCGTTCAACTCGGCCATGAAGTTGAAAACATGGCTCGATGAATTCTTCGATTGCAAGACCAGGAAATTTCTACCATCCGGGCATTGAGAAGCTAACAAAATATTGGTAAGGAGTTGTGATCAATGAAGGAGAATATTTTATTGACTGATTTGGTAAAAATTATGGATGAGAAAATATGGATTAGAATAAATGGGGGAAAAAATGAAAGGATTTATCTGAGAATGCGATGTGTGTGTCTATGGAAAGATCCTTTAAAAACCTCTTCACAGTGCCTATTGCCCTGATATCGCCCCTAATGGTCATCACTTATTTAAGCATTTTGAGCTTTTTTTAAGCAATAAAACATTCTTAGATACATACATATACACATACATATATACATACACACATACATTTATACATACACACACATATACACATATACACACATAGATAGATAGATAGAATCGAAATGAAAATAATTACTGCTAATATGAAGTAATTGGTTTCAGTATGAAGTAATTAATGAGTAAATTACTGCTCCCTTTGAAGACCCCTGCCTGCCACCTTTTTTTCTTACCTCAAGTGGGAGATTCATCCGCATTTAACAACTGGCAACTCTCTGCTGCTGTCTGCACCTCTCTCTCTCTCTCTCACCCTCTCTCCCTCTCTCACCCCTCTCTCTCTCTCTCTCTCACCCTCTCCCCCTCTCTCTCCCCCTCACACATACACGCTCAGTATCTCTCTATCACTCTTCTCTCTCTGTCGCACTCATTCAACCGCAATCACTCTTTTCCTCTATCTCTCTCCGTCTGTTCGCACACCACATTGACAAGTGTTCACGTATATCTATGTACGTACAGATATATATCTATATGTATAATATCTACTTATGTATGCACACATCTATGAAAATATGTATGTTGTCTTATTCATTTAGAATAAATTTTGGTCGGCATTCTGCTTGAGGTGGTGAGGAAATCGTCTTGTTTTGGTCATCATTTTTTAAATCTTAGGAATATCTTACAGATTTCATCGTTCTGGATATTGTGCTAGAATTAAAGCATTTCCTTCGTCCCCCAATACCCCCAGTTCAGCCATATTTCAGTCTTAACTGGTTGGTACATATGCTACTACTCAAATAATACAAGGGGTAAGTTTATCCTGGCTAAGGGATTTGCAAACACCTTATCAATCGTTGATAGACTTTCGCATTCTCTTCTATTTTTCCAGCCACTTTGCTGACCATAAGACTGTTGATTTCTACAACAGAACATGTTCCTTTTTGTTTTTTTGATTCATTATAATATGTATGTATGTGTATGTATGCATGTATGTACGTAAGCATTGTATGTATGAGTGCATGAATGTATGTATATATACATGCATATATGTATGTATGTGTACATATGCACAAATGCCTGTGCGTACGTATGTGTCTAAATGCATGCAAGTATATATCCAGACATTTGTATTTGTGATGTAAATGCTGAGATGTTTGAAAAGAACCCATCCTCGCTGCTTTCTTGCTTTGTTTCTTTCCTTCCTGATTTTGCTTCTCACATTCTCACCCTCTCTTCTTCTCTCTCACTCCCTCCATTTTTTGCACAGATCTTCGTCATCCTGCTAAATTCCTCATCACCTACAGGGGCATGAATTTCAGTTCCATCGAATGCTTTCCATTTTCTCAACAGACAAAGGCAGGAACAGCTGAAACTATTTCTTGTAAATATTTACCATCAATATTTCAGACATCTTTTAAAAGACTTCAATGTATGCCAGCAGTTGTTTTATGTGTGTGTGTGTATGTGTGTGTGTGTATGTTGTTTTAGTGAAGGAAAGAGAGAGAGAGAGAGAGAGAGAGAAAGAAAAAAGAAAGACAGAGAGAAAGAAGACAAAGGAAGAGAGACAGAGAGGGAGAAAGAAAGAGGGAAATAGACAGATAGAGAAGAAAGAAAATCATAGTGATGGTGCCTGGTTTTATTTTCAGTTTTTGGAAATAACAGAGAAATAGAATCTCTCTTATATATATATATATATTATATATATATATATATATATATATATATACATAATTTCAACAATTGAGGGTAAAATTAATTAATTAATCAATTTCACCAAGTATTCAGTATACAAAGGGACCATTTAAGGCGAATTCAAATTATTACATTATATAAAAGGGCTTAGTAAAATAAATTACTTTGCCGCATACTGAACTCATTAGAAATAGCAGCTAAAAAAAACTTTTTTAAAAACTATTTCCAATACTTAAAGAAAACCTCTCTCATATAGTGTTTGCTCAATTCAACTCACAAAAGTATGGGGGTAGAGACATTAAAAAATCAAATGCAAAGGTTATTTGAGAACATACGTTTCAAGATTAGTCAAAATCGACACTTCTATCATCAGCTCAGAACTCCCTGGTTTGGATTTGAAAACACTGAAAGTGGGAGCATACCCTTTCGGCTTGTTATCACTTCTGAAGATCTGCTCAAAACTAACAGTGCCAGCAAATTCAAATATGCAAGCGAAGAATTTCTGCTCTCCCCTTACCACCAGCGTGGGTTAAAATCAGCAAACACTATGCTTTTTTTGGTAAAATCCGAGGCATTATATAGAGAGAGATGAATTATAATTTCAACAATTGAGGGTAAAATTAATTAATTAATCAATTTCACCAAGTATTCAGTATACAAAGGGACCATTTAAGGCGAATTCAAATTATTACATTATATATAAGGGCTTAGTAAAATAAATTACTTTGCCGCATACTGAACTCATTAGAAATAGCAGCTAAAAAAACTTTTTTAAAAACTATTTCCAATACTTAAAGAAAACCTCTCTCATATAGTGTTTGCTCAATTCAACTCACAAAAGTATGGGGGTAGAGACATTAAAAAATCAAATGCAAAGGTTATTTGAGAACGTACGTTTCAAGATTAGTCAAAATCGACACTTCTATCATCAGCTCAGAACTCCCTGGTTTGGATTTGAAAACACTGAAAGTGGGAGCATACCCTTTCGGCTTGTTATCACTTCTGAAGATCTGCTCAAAACTAACAGTGCCAGCAAATTCAAATATGCAAGCGAAGAATTTCTGCTCTCCCCTTACCACCAGCGTGGGTTAAAATCAACAAAAACTATGCTTTTTTCGGTAAAATCCGAGGCATTATATAGAGAGAGATGAATTATAATTTCAACAATTGAGGGTAAAATTAATTAATTAATCAATTTCACCAAGTATTCAGTATACAAAGGGACCATTTAAGGCGAATTCAAATTATTACATTATATAAAAGGGCTTAGTAAAATAAATTACTTTGCCGCATACTGAACTCATTAGAAATAGCAGCTAAAAAAACTTTTTTAAAATCTATTTCCAATACTTAAAGAAAACCTCTCTCATATAGTGTTTGCTCAATTCAACTCACAAAAGTATGGGGGTAGAGACATTAAAAAATCAAATGCAAAGGTTATTTGAGAACGTACGTTTCAAGATTAGTCAAAATCGACACTTCTATCATCAGCTCAGAACTCCCTGGTTTGGATTTGAAAACACTGAAAGTGGGAGCATACCCTTTCGGCTGAATACTTGGTGAAATTGATTAATTAATTAATTTTACCCTCAATTGTTGAAATTATAATTCATCTCTCTCTATATAATGCCTCGGATTTTACCGAAAAAAGCATAGTGTTTGCTGATTTTAACCCACGCTGGTGGTAAGGGGAGAGCAGAAATTCTTCGCTTGCATATTTGAATTTTCTGGCACTGTTAGTTTTGAGCAGATCTTCAGAAGTGATAACAAGCCGAAAGGGTATGCTCCCACTTTCAGTGTTTTCAAATCCAAACCAGGGAGTTCTGAGCTGATGATAGAAGTGTCGATTTTGACTAATCTTGAAACGTACGTTCTCAAATAACCTTTGCATTTGATTTTTTAATGTCTCTACCCCCATACTTTTGTGAGTTGAATTGAGCAAACACTATATGAGAGAGGTTTTCTTTAAGTATTGGAAATAGTTTTTAAAAAAGTTTTTTTTAGCTGCTATTTCTAATGAGTTCAGTATGCGGCAAAGTAATTTATTTTACTAAGCCCTTTTATATAATGTAATAATTTGAATTCGCCTTAAATGGTCCCTTTGTATACTGAATACTTGGTGAAATTGATTAATTAATTAATTTTACCCTGAATTGTTGAAATTATAATTCATCTCTCTCTATATAATGCCTCGGATTTTACCGAAAAAAGCATAGTGTTTGCTGATTTTAACCCACGCTGGTGGTAAGGGGAGAGCAGAAATTCTTCGCTTGCATATTTGAATTTGCTGGCACTGTTAGTTTTGAGCAGATCTTCAGAAGTGATAACAAGCCGAAAGGGTATGCTCCCACTTTCAGTGTTTTCAAATCCAAACCAGGGAGTTCTGAGCTGATGATAGAAGTGTCGATTTTGACTAATCTTGAAACGTACGTTCTCAAATAACCTTTGCATTTGATTTTTTAATGTCTCTACCCCCATACTTTTGTGAGTTGAATTGAGCAAACACTATATGAGAGAGGTTTTCTTTAAGTATTGGAAATAGTTTTTAAAAAAGTTTTTTTAGCTGCTATTTCTAATGAGTTCAGTATGCGGCAAAGTAATTTATTTTACTAAGCCTTTTATATAATGTAATAATTTTATATATATATATATATATATATATATATATATATATATATGGAGAGAAAATATTTTCCTCAGAGAGTTAAGATCAAGAAAAGAACCTTTATATATTTATATATGTATATATATATATATATATATATATATATATATATATATATACATATACATATATAAAAGATATCAGTAAGTAATAGTGAAATGAATTTACAAATGCTGAATGGGGTCAAGGTTTTCCCTGAAATTCCGACGCTATTTTACAGGAATGCAGGGCAAGGCTTTGTGTGGTTGACTTTTTGTTGGTGTGTCATGTTTCGGCCGATATACTCTCCACACTTGATCAGGTGTCTTGAGGAAATTTCAAATTGGGTTCTCATTTCTGAGGTATTTTTCAATATTGTTATTGATGTTATTCATGTCACTGCCCAGAATCGAACTCTGAACCTTGAGGTTAGTAGCCTGCACTCTTAACCACTATGCCATTAGAGAGTGAAATTCAGGGCTTATAAATCTAATACTTTCCTATCCTTCCTTAATACCGGTTCCTATATGCTACTCATATCTGCACTCGGTCTGCTTAGGAGGTTGTTGTGTCCTTGCATATGGGCTCCTTTTTTTAGTTTTCGTATTTTCCAGTGGTGTTCTCTGTCTAATATTTTAACTTCGTCCCACAGGGGCAGATGGTCTCCCGCCATATATGTGGTGTGGTGGTTGTCCTTGTCTTGAACTCTGACCATTCTTGCCACAGGACAATTTCTGATCAAATACAAAGACAGAAAGATAAACAAAGAGAGAGAGGGGAATTGAAAGGTGTCAATTCTTTGACAATTAGGCACTTTGGCTCTGGTCACACCATCATCATCATCATCATCGTCATCATTAAAGCGTGAAAGTGGACAAAACACCAACGCTTATAAATGAAATGGTGTCTCAATTATGTTTTGTGGGACAAACAGACAGAATGTCTCTTTTATATATTAAGATATATATCAATCTATCTAACAATGTTCTTCCTGTCAGAGGACAGAGAGAGAAAGAGGTGCTCTGCGATCATGCTAGAAATAGAGACCAAGCACTTCCGTGGAGGGATGAATGGCAGGCTGGCTGCATGGATGGATGGATGGTTGGCTGGCTGGCTGGATGTATACATACATAAACGCCTGCTGTATGTATATATTGTATACAGTTGTTATTTCGTTCGTCTCTCCATCATTTCTTCTCCAATCCATTTTCCGTTTCGAAAATCTTAGCATTTTTCGCTTCCAGGTAAGATTACAATCAAAGGGAGAGAATTCTCCAAATGTAACAGTTTACGTTAAGAGTGATTTCCCTTGACACTAAAAACTCTTCGCGCTTACAAAATTTTCTTTTCTCTTTCGGAGCAAAATTTCGTTCCATCTTTCTGTCCGTGTGTCGTTCTTTCTGCGTCTATTTATCTGTATCCCTGATTGTGTGTATTTATATCTCTGTGTCTGTGCATGCATGCATGCCTGTTTGTGTGTCTGTATTTATGTATGTATACATGTATGTGTGTACGTATGTATGTATGCGTATGTGTTTGTGTGTGTATGTACATGCATACAAATACTCTTTGGGTCAAAGTGAGAAAGTGGCGAAGATGGTGGGGTTTGGACCGCAGCTGCTGCTGCAACTACTAATACTACTCCAACTACTAATACTGCTACTGCTTGTAGTAGTAGTAGTAGTAGCCGCAGCAGCAGCACTATACATGGAGGATATAAACTTGTTTTTCCCCTGATATCGATGTTATACATTCATGTGTGTGTGTATTTTATTGCGCATTATTCAAATGAAAAGCTGAGGACCGCATCTATTTCATGCCAGTGGATGCGACCCTAGTCTGCCTCTTTCAGTTCAAACCAAGAGGGACCGACTGCTTCCACCTTCATCCTTCACGTGCTCTTTTCACATCTTCTTTGCTGTTTCCATGAGAATTTGGTTTTCTGATTGAGGTTGTTAGCTGCAAGTCAGCCTCTTTAGGCTCGATGACAGGTGGATTGCCATCGGTCAATCTGGTACGGGTAACCCTGCCAGGAGCTTAAACTCTCACTAACATTTCCTTTTGGGTTATAGACTCATCCCAGCCCTCCTCTGTTGCGACAAGGTAGCGATCGTTCTGTGGTGCTGTGTCCATGGTAGTAAAAGATAGTGTTATTACAAGAGGTTCTTTTTTTTCTTTTAATGAAGAGAATCTATGGAAGAAAGAGGTTTTACTAACTGTAGATCCAGAGATCAGACACTCTAATTAGAAAGAGTATGGCAGAAGAACCTATTAATGACCTACAAGATAATTAGAAGCGGATATAACATTCTTCAAATTTATGACTAAACACGGCATTGTTGTTAACAATCGTTGTTGTGACACATCATTTTGCAACAGTGATGCTGAATAATTAAATTCGCTTTTCCACAAAGGGATCATCTCAATCAATTCTGTGCAACAATCGATAAAATGAATTTATAGATTCATTTACAAATGGAATGTGTCACACCATCTTAAAAATTCGTGTATTGCGTTCTTTTACACAGATTAGGAAAAACAAGGGAATATTTTTAAGTAAAAGAATTTATAAAGATGAAGTAGATTTCTTCAGTATTGACTGTAAAGGATCAAGGTTTGTTGGAAGCGCCATGAGGGGAGAAAGGAATGAATTGTATGTTGAAGGGTTGTTTATGGTGAATCGAGACAGCTCCCCGGTTGCTCGTTTACAAACAGACGAATGTCCTGTTCAAGTAAAAGATTTTGATGTCTCTGAGGAAGGAAAGACAGTTGTGTGTGAAAAAGCCAATAATGGAAATGTTAAAATATTCAATGAAGACGGCCAGTTGCTATGTCACAGAAATGTTGCAAGTTTAGTTGGTGGTGTGTGTTTTACACAAGAATCACACATAATGGCCACGGTTCCTAAAAGAACAGAAATATTTCAACTGAATGGAGATTTTCAGACCATGTGGTTGGGAAGCAAACTTCTTAAAACACAGCCACTTCGGCGCCCATATATATATATATATATATATATATATATATATATATAAACTTAGATATGTTTCGACCAGAGATTGGTCCAGGCCATGTCTAACTTAATAGCACCACCTGATAGGATTATTCGAATCCTGTTTAAGTCAAGTTTTGTTCACGTAGTGAGTTCTTGTTGGGTGAGTTGTATCTAGTTTTGTTTAAGTAGTGAGTTCTTGTTGGGTGAGTTGTATCCAATTATGGGTGGCTTATCTGGTATTCTTTGAAGGAATCTATCCAGACTCTGTTTAAAGTTGATGGGATCCTTTTCCTCTTTGATCACCCTCGGGACAATGTTAAATAGGGCAGGCCCTGTTGAGGAAAAGAAATTATGTTGCAGTGTACATGTATGTTGTGATCTTGAATTGGACAGGGGACGTATAGCCAGTGGTCCAAGACTTGGATGAACCTTGAAGCTAATGTTTAGGTCATTTGGGCAAAGTTGGCGGTATATTTTCCACATCGTACAAATGATGTACCGCTCACGGCGACGCTGGAGGGAATAAAGTTTCAAGGCTTTAAGGCGATCCCAATAATCGAGAGCAGCCATGCCTTCAATTTGTTTAGTGAATGCCCTCTGGGGTGACTCAATTCTGGAGATGTTTTGTCTTGTATGGGGAGACCACAGTGGGCAGCAGTATTCAAGGTGTGGCCGTACAAAGGAGGAAAAAAGTGGTATGATGACACCTTGTTCTCTGGACCGGAAAGTTCTTAAGATCCAGGAACTCATCCTACGAGCTATATCGACCTTCTTGTTGATGTGTGCACTCCAACTGAGATCGTCATCAACAATTACACCCAGGTCTCTGATATTGTTAGAGGCTGTGAGCGGTTCCCCTGAAGGAAGAGAGTATGGTTGTTTTAGTGAGGAATTTCTTCCAAAATGCATCAGCTCAAATTTTCCCTCATTCAGTTGCATTTTGTTTCTGTCTGTCCATTGACTCACAGCATATAGATCAGACTGGAGTTGAGTTCGGTCTGCTTCTTCATTGACGATTTGCTGGAGCTTAGTGTCATCAGCAAATATTTTCACTTTGCAGTAATGCACGACACTGGAAAGGTCGTTTACGTAAATTATGAAGAGTAGCGGACCCAAAACAGTTCCCTGGGGAACACCGCTGGTGACTTTTGCTGGGTTTGAGTGGACTCCATCAACTACAACATGTTGTGTTCTATTCGCCAGGAAATACTTAATCCAGTGTAGAACTTTCCCACGGATTCCAACGTTTGCCAATTTTGAAAGTAGGATGTTATGGTCTACCCTGTCGAACGCTTTACTGAAGTCAAGATATATGACGTCAGAGTTCGAACCTGTTCCCAAGGCTTTGAGTACATCTTCAATGTGGTGTAAGAGCTGTGGTTAGACAGTCCCTGCCACAGCGAAAGCCATGCTGATTTGCATTTAGGATTTGTGGGTCTCCAGGAAGTCAGCTATCCTGATCTTAACACTCTTTCAAACACTTTAATGATGTGGGATATATATAATATATATATATATATATATATATATATATATATATATATATATATATATATATATATACATACATATATATACATATATATATATAGATATATATTATATATTATATATATATATATATATATGTGAAGGCGCATGGCTCAGTGGTTAGAGCGTCGAGCTTACGATCGTGAGGTTGTGAGCTCGAATCCCGGACCAGGCTGCGTGTTGTGTTCTTGAGCAAGGCACTTTATTTCACGTTGCCCCAGTTCACTCAGCTGTAGAAATGAGTTGCGACGTCACTGGTGCCAAGCTGTATCGGCCCCTTTGCTTTTTCCTTGGATAACACTGGTGTCGTGGAGAGGAGAGGCTGGTATGCATGGGCGACTGCTGGTCTTCCATAAACAACCTTGCCCGGACTTGTGTCTAGGAGGGTAACTTTCTAGGTGCAATCCCATGGTCATTCATGACCGAAGGGGGACTTTACCCTTTATATATATATATATATATATCTTTATATATATAAAACTGAGAATGTGTGTCTGTCTGTCTCTCTGTGTTTCCCTAAAACTTGAGAACTACACAACCAATTTCATTCAAATTTTATACATGCCTTACTTAGGGTCCATGTAGTTTTATGGGCAAAAAAAAACGTTCAACTTCTTGCCTAGAATGAGCCCATAGCAATATCATATCTTCTCCACTATTTCAGTATTACGTGTTAAAAGTGAAACAAAAATATTTCTCTATTTTATGTCAGATGCTTTCACTTTAACAATAAAAATAATAACAATTGAATTATATGTAGTAAGTAATAATTAAAATCAAACTAAAGTATAATATAATCGTAACATAACAAAAGTAAAAATAGCAATTGGTATAAAATTGCATCAATGATTTGAACTTGAATAAGTGGTTTCACATGAATGGGAATAAATTAAAAATATAATTAGCGTGCAGAAATGGAATAGTCCAGATGGATAATAAAAAATTAAATTAAGGAAAAGACTATTGTCTATAAAGTATACAATGTAGAGAAAAAAGAAGACTAACAATTCCAGTCTGTTATATATTTTCAGTATTGTTATCACTAGCGATATCAAGATATAACTTTGTATTTTGTATTTTATATGTAGATGTATATATATATAGATGTACATATAGGCACAGGAGTGGCTGTGTGGTATGTAGCTTGCTAACCAACCACATGGATCAGGGTTCAGTCCCACTGCGTGGCACCTTGGGCAAATGTCTTCTACTATAGCCCTGGGCCGGCCAATGCCCCCTGAGTGGATTTGGTAGACGGAAACTGAAAGAAGCCCGTCGTATATATGTATATATATATATGTGTGTGTGTGTGTGTGTGTGTTTGTGTGTCTGTGTTTGTCCCCCTAGTATTGCTTGACAACCGATGCTGGTGTGTTTATGTCCCCATCACTTAGCGGTTCGACAAAAGGGACCGATAGAATAAGTACTGGTCTTACAAAGAATAAGTCCCGGGGTTGAGTTGCTAGATTGAAAAAAAAAAAAAAAGGCGGTGCTCCAGCATGGCCGCAGTCAAATGACTGAAACAAGTGAAGGAGTAAAAGAGTATATATATACATAGATACATATATATACACGCACACACACACACACACATATATATATATATATATATATTATATATATATATATATAATAATAATTATATATATATATATATATAATATATGTATATATATACATATATATATTTATTACCTATATATACACATAAATATATACACATATATATTCATATATACACATACATTTATATACGACAGGCTTCTTTCAGCTTCCGTCTGCCAAATCCACTGAGAAGGCTTTGGTCGGCCTGAGGCTAAAGTAGAAGACACTTGCTTATGTATATATGTGTGTATGTGTGTATTATCATCTTT
>NW_021832768.1:0-22500 GCF_006345805.1 Octopus sinensis
CCAAATCATATCATATTCCCCACATCCAAAAAGAGAATGAATTTAAGGAAATTTGACAGAAATGAATATTCACAAGTGAAGCCAGACCATGGCTGGTCTCTCTCTCTCACTGAGACATAATAGAATAACTGAATGGGTTCAGGAGAATTGATTGAATCTGGAGTAGATTCAAAAAGGATTGAATTGACTGAGAATAATCGACTGTTGGTCTATCATTATTCATTTGATTTTCAGTGTCATTTTGGAACTTTGCAAGGTGATTGATTTCACAGAGAGACATTACTTTCATGACCCTTTGAATATCAGATCTGAATCTGCCAGATTAAGACAGATATATGGGATTTCTCTGAAGGGTCTCTGGAGTAATGTTACCCAATAGGATGTATAGTTCAGAGATCTGGGAGTCTCTCCAGGTTGAGCCACTTCTTCACATCTCTGGTACCTAGGACATGTGATCAGAATGTCGCAGGAATGAATTACAAGACAGGTTCTCAAAGTCAAACCATGGAGTAGGAGACCCAGGGGTAGACCAAGCACTAAATAGTTGGATGATATCCATAGACTTAGTTGTTGATGCTTGGGAATCCAACCAAAATATGTAATGATGGTTACATCTGATAGGCCCCTATGGAAGAAATGCCTGGGGACTCTATCCCCACAACTCTCCCAGAAATATTGAGCAGAGGAAATGAATGGATCAATGGTTTGCCTGTTGGTACCCTATGTTGATTCTTTAGGTTCTCATACACTTTTGCCTTCACAAACACATCTGCCTCGGTTTACCTTAAAAGATTCTCAAGTGTAAACTTCAATTAATGTTTTTTTTTGAAATCACCTTTAATTTAACCACTTTGTTATTTTCCTCATCATCCCTAGAAATAGAAACAATGTCTTATAATTTTCTTGTTCTTAGCTATTTTTTTATATTTCTCTCTTGAAATAGTTTCTTTGTTATGTTTATAACAACACACATCTTTTATATTATTGTTAATATTGTTAAGGTTGTTGCATTTATTTCTTATTGTTGTGTCTTTTGCAGTTATTGTTTTAGAAGTTGATACAACTAAACTGAAAATTGATGATGAGTCTAATGTCACTGTAAAACAAGGCTACCAGATTCTTTATGAATGGTTCAGGAATTGCGACCCAGAAACACGGACACACGCAACATTACGTGCAGCTCTTGAAGAAGCTGAATGTTTCGCTGCGATGGAATGTCTGTCATTAGACGCAAAGTGAATTTCTGTGTAACTGTTGTTGTTTAGCCTCAGATTAACCTCGACCAAACAGAGACTTATGATCAAACGCATTCCAGTCAGGACCATCATGCCTATTTCCAAAGAGAACCCACAACCACATTGCCCAATATGCCCTTCTGTACAGTGATATCGTGTGAATTTAGCTGCTAATTCTAGCAGGTATATCAACCACATAGTGATCCATTCACTGGTTTGGCTCCTTTCTTAAAATTCACATTTAAAATAAAGACAAACTTTGAAATGTTCATTATTGTTGTGTGCTGTTGTTGTATATTCTAATCCCCTCCCTAAACAACCCCATTGTTATATAGACAGCTTTAATATCTTCTGCTATATGATAGCTATCTACCTTCATTTTTAGCTGAAGTAGAATGCCTGGTATATATATATATTGATGTCTTTTCCCTTTATATATCCTATAGAGATAGTATTTCTATATAATACATGATGTATCTAAGGATATATCTCACTTTGTCCTGTGTGTGTTTAAGACAGGCCTCTCCAAAGTGGTGGTGGTTGAATAAAAATTCAGGGGGTTTTGAGTGCAATATACAATATTCTAATTTTATATTCTTACTTTATGACCTTCGTTATTACTAATTACTGAAATTTTCGTCAGAAAAATAAAACTTCACTATTATACATATGAAAATAAATCAAAAAAATTATAATTAAACAATAGCTGTGCTGAAAAAGTCTGAGATAATAAATAATGACACAACATTTGTTTTTTTAATTGCATGTGGTGTGGAAAAGCCACAGTGTCTCCCTCTTTTAAGTAACTTCAGATAAGGAAGTGTACAATTCTTCCTTACAATATTTACCTTCATATTACTCACTGTTTTTTAATTTGAAATTAGATTTCAAGTTCTTACAGCAGAGACCAAGATTAAATAAGTAACACACATGAGACCTTTATGTACATTATAAGATGTGACAGGAAGCTCTACCGAGCAGACTTTTGTGGAATTGGAAGGAAGATTCATAAGTATCTCCACTTTTTTTTGGGATTCTTTTGGTGATAGAAGTGAACAAACCTGATTGTTTTCAAATTAAATAATCAAGATATTTAAATAGATAAAGGAACTTTATTCAGAAATTGATAATTACTATTAAAGCAAAACGAAATTTTACCGTGAGTGTGTTAAATAATAAGGCACTAAAAGAGAATGACTCTCCCAGACACAACAAAATTATTTTGTATCAAACTTTGTACAAAATTCTTCTAAATAAATTGATAACATAAGTTTCTGATTTTTTGCTTGGAAAACTGGGGAGAAATTCTATTCACACATTATATGCCATGTAAATACACAACAAAATAATAAGCTGTTCAAAGCTATAGGTTACTGTTTATATAGACCAGCTGGAGCAAATTTAGTTTAACATTTAATGCGTAACAATAAACTCATTTATAAAGTGTTAGTTTTCTATAAATTGAGAAAACGTAAGACTTTTAGTGACTTTATAAAACTAAAAAGAATACTTCAAACTTTGATGACCCCAGACAAATCCTTTACTGACTGAGATCTTCATCTTGTTCTGGTCAATGACTGTCAAAGTAATTTTCATAATTAAAAAGCATCAAAAGGAAATTTGTTGCCTAGAGAAGAGAGGTTGAATTTGTCACCGACTCGTACCGATGCCAGCACCGCCTCGACTGGCTTCCGTGCCGGTGGCACATAAATACACCAATCCGACCGTGGCCATTGCCAGCCTCGCCTGGCACCTGTGCAGGTGGCACGTAAAAAGCACCCACTACACTCACGGAGTGGTTGGCGTTAGGAAGGGCATCCAGCTGTAGAAACACTGCCAGATAAGACTGGAGCCTGGTGCAGCCTTCTGGCTTCCCAGATCCCCGGTCGAACTGTCCAACCCATGCTAGCATGGAGAACGGACGTTAAACGACGATGATGATGATAAAAGCACAGAGAATAATGATGGACTGGACATTTTCTTTAGATTAATGATCAGAGGATCCCTAAACAGATGCTATATGCTAAACTTCTTTATGGAAAGAGCCCCCAGCAGAAACGAAGACTACAATTTAAGGAATGTGTATATATACATATACATATACATATATATATATATATATGTATATATATGTATGTATCTATATATGTATATATATGTATGTATCTATATATGTACATATATATGTATATATGTACATATATATGTATATATGTACATATATTTATTTATATATATTACGGAGATGTACTTGTATAGCGAGTGACTTGATCTGAGATCGTGTGCTGGAACGAAAACAATTGCAGCGTGGAAGGTGTTTATAAGCCTTCCACGCTCCAATTGTTATATATATATATTATATTTAGTTATATATATATATATATATATATATATATATATATATGTACATATATATATATAATATATATATATATATATACATACATACATACTATATATACATACATATATATATCTATGTATAGATTTATATATATATACATACCTATATATATATATATATATATATACATACATACATATATTACATACATATATATATATATATATATATATATAATACATACATACATATAACATACAATAGATATAATATGTATATTTTATATATATATATACATACATATATATATATATATATAGTATATATCAACTGAGCGGATACTTACCAGGCTGAAAAATGTACTTTAATGAGGTCATTGGTTCGACTAAAAATACTGCAAGGCGGTAACCCAGCATGCCGCAATTTAATGGCTGAAAAAATTTTAAAAAAAGAAGCAATATACGAAATTGTCATCGATGTCCAACTTCTCCTGTCCCCGCTTTCACAATTCAGCGAAACAGAAATGAAAGCACAAACACACACACATTTGGCTGACCCACACACTCATACAATTTCTTCAGAATGTCACGGTTTTAAGGTCAACATTTTAAAAGCATAAATAGCTACGAGTGTGCGTCTTGCATGTATCTATATGTGTGGGTGTTGTGCGTGTTTGAGCACAGTCCACCCATACCCAAGGTGGTCGCATCGTCTCATTTGACCCAGTCACGAAATTTTTTTTCTCCCACGAGAGTTCCGGATCCCACTAATGAACTCATTTGCATACAACCAGTCAGAGCTCACCTTCAACTTGTTGTCAGGTTAACAAACAGGAGTGTCTGTATGGGAAGTAGCTCGCTTACCAACCACATGGTTCCGGGTTCAATCCCACTACGTGGCATCATGGGCAAATGTCTTCTACCATAGCCTACGGACCGACCAAAGCTTTGTCACGGAAACAGAAGGAAGCCTGTCGTATTATGAATATATATATATGTATGTTGTATTATGTCATGTATGTTGTGTTATGTTTCTTCTGTGTCTGGTTTGTCCGCCCAACATGTTTCACAACCGATGCTGGTGTGTTTACGTCCCCGTCACTTAGCGATTCAGCAAAAGAGACCGATAGAATAAGTACTGGGCTTACAAAGAATAAGTCCCGGGGTCGATTTGCTCGACTAAAGCTGGTGCTCCAGCATGGCCGCAGTCGAATGACTGAAACAAGTAAAAAAAAATATATATATATATGTATCTATATATCTATCTATCTATTTATCTATCTATATATCTATCTATCTTTATATATACCTTTAAGTGAAGGCGCGTGGCTTATTGGTTTGGGCATTCGGCTCACGATCGTAAGGTTGTGAGTTCGATTCCCAGCGACGCGTTGTGTCCTTGAGCAAGACACTCTATTTCACGTTGCTCCAGTCCACTCAGCTGGCAAAAATGAATTGTACTTGTATTTCAAAGGGTCAGCCTTGTCACTCTCTGTGTCACGCTGATTTTTACCCGAGAACTACGTTAAGGGTACACGTGTCTGTGGAATGCTCAGCCATTTGCACGTTAATTTCACGAGCAGGCTGTTCCGTTGATCGTATCAGCTGGGACCCTCGTCGGCGTAACCGGCGGAGTCTTTAAAAAAAAATATATATATATACCTTTATAAATGTACGTACGTACGTACATACATACATACATACATACATACATACATACATACATACATACATACATACATACATACATACATACATACATAGGTGTATATACTCAGACACGCATATCTAAAACAAAATAATAACCTGATCAAATGCAAAGGGTCGTACTAGATATTGTTATTACTTTATATAGTTGTGGCGTGTAATTAAATGTAAATTATAAGCTAGTTGATGTTTAATTGTTAAAGGTATCAGCAGGAAGCTTGCATGCGTATGTCTGTCTGTTGGTGCGCCAATGCTCGTGTCCCCTTCGCAAGCGAAAAACGAACCCATTTCAATTCGAAACTCTCCCGTCGGTTTTATATGACGCAGGGGAAGTGATTCTAGATGTTATTTTTTATACCCTCCAGCCTTCATCAGGTGTCTTGGGGAAATTTGAAACCTGAGTTCACATTCCTAAGGTATTTTTAAGTACCTGTATCTATAGTTATATTTCTCTCCTCTCCCTCTCTCCTCTCTCTCTCTCTCTCTCTCTCTACTCGCACACATATATGTATATATACAGATAGATAGATGGATAGATAGATAGATAGATAGATAGTAGATAGATAGATAGATAGATAGATAGATAGATAGATAGATAACAGAAGTATAAACACAAGTAGTGTGTATGTTCATACACTTCTTGTGCGCCTGTATGAATAGCAGACAATAACAAAAGAAAATCCAAAAAATTAACGAGAAATATCATAGAAGCCAGAATATTTTTTGTCTTTGGAAAAGGTGAAGATATATTTATGCCTCACTTAAGTTTAATACCTTCAAATATTCCTTCGAACTCAAACGACTTCTTCATTTCCAATACGTCGTCTCTTGCGATGTCCATTGATAAGTACCAAGATCAGACATTCAAAGTTACTTTCTTTGCAATTAAGAAGGCTTGTTTTTCACAACAGACATATCCTGGGTTCCAGTGTGGGGAGCAAAGACAATTTTTTCATTTTCACCCCTACAGGTAAAACTCAAACCAATATCTGTTTGGACGTTTTTAGCATGGGATCAACGGACAAGTTTGCGAATGAATAAAAACTTTAAATTGAATTTGTCAACGCAACACTATATTCGCATAAGAAATGTGTTTCTATTTTTTTTATAGTTAATACTGAAGTTCAATAATTCCGTTGTGTCTGGAGAGAATCATTTTCTTTTTGTGCCTTATTATGTAAAACACTCACCGGTAAATTCCCACTTTTTTCTTATTTTTATTGTCCTAAAATTTTCGTTGCGTCTTGCAACCTATATACATATGTATGTAGTATATATATATAATATATATATTATATATATATATATATATATGTATGTATATATTCATCATCAACAGAATCTCCAAGGCAAGCAGCGCGTTTGGGAGACTGCGAAAGAATCTGGAGCGGAGAGGAATCAGCCTCAACACCAAGCTGAAAGTCTACCGGCAGTCGTGCTTACCACCCTACTATACGTTGCGAGACGTGGACTGCTTACCGAAGTCACGAGCGCCAGATAATACTACTTCCACCTCAGGTGTCTTCGGAACCTCCTTCACATCCGCTGGCAGGACAAAGTCCTAGACACGGAAGTTCTGAAGCAGGCAGATCTCCCTAGCACCATCACGATCATGCGCAAGGCCCAGCTGAGATGGGCGGGCCACGTCTCCGCATGTCCGACACTCGCATCCCAAAACAGCTCTTCTACGGTGAACCCAGCCAGGGCAAACGCAAATCGGAGGGCAGAAGAAGCGCTTCAAGGACAGTCTCAGGTCTCTCTCAAAGACTTCTCCATCGGCACAGAGACTTGGGAGACACTTGCTGCCGACCGCTCATCCTGGCGCAGCGCAATCACCATAGGAGCAAAGACAGCCGAGGAGAGACGGATTCAGTCAGCAGAGCAGAAACGCCAGATGCGGAATGCCAGAGCCGCCTGCACCAGTAGCACGGCCCCTACCCACTTCTGCCCCACCTGTGGGAGGGGGCTTCCTTGCCCGGATTGGCCTCACCAGCCACTTCCGGTCTCATGGCGGCAGTTCAACCGGATGATGTCAATGGTCATCTTCGAACCCGAAGGACGAACATTATTATATATATATATATATGTATATATAGATCTATATATATTATATGTAGTACATAAGTATGTATATATAATATATATATATATATAATATATATATAATATATATATACATAAATATATATATATATATATATTATTATAATAATATATATATATATATACATAATATATATATATATATATATTACATAATATTATATAATATATATATATATATAATATATATCTATATATATACATAAATATTATATAATATATATATATATATATATATATATTATATATATATTATATACACATATATATATAGGTTCAAGTAAATAAAAATAAGAAAAAAGTGGATTTTACCGGTTAGTGTGTTTATATTATAACATCCGAAGAGATGAAAGGCAAGTCGACCTCGGCGGAATTGTTGAACTCAGAACGTAACGGCAGCGAATACCTATTTCTTTACTACCCATAAGGGGATAAACACGACGGGACAAACAAGACAGACAACGGATTAAGTCGACTATATCGACCCCAGTGCGTAACTGGTACTTATTTAATGGAACCCGAAAGATGAAAGCCAAGTCGACCTCGGCGGAATTTGAACTCAGAACGTAACGGCAACGAAATACCTATTTCTTTACTACCCACAAGGGGCTAAACACAGGGAGGACAAAAAGGACAGACAAACGATTAAGTCGCTGTATCGACCCCAGTGCGTAACTGGTACTTATTAATGGACCCCGAAGAATGAAAGACAAATCGACCTCGGCGAATTTGAACTCAGAACGTAACGGCAGACGAAATACCTATTTCTTTTACACCCATAAGGGGATAAACCAGACGGGACAAACAAGGACAGACAACGGATTAAGTCGACTATATCGACCCCAGTGCGTAACTGGTACTTATTTAATGTACCCCAAAGGATGAAAGGCAAAGTCGACCTCGGCGGAATTTAACTCAGAACGTAACGGCAGACGAAATACCTATTTCTTTACTACCCACAAGGGGCTTAAACATAGGAGACAAACAAGGACAGACAAACGATTAAGTCGTCTGTATCGACCCCAGTGCGTAACTATACTTATTTAATGACCCCGAAGAATGAAAGGCAAAGTCACCTCGGCGGAATTTGAACTCGAACGAACGGCAGCGAATACTATTTCTTTACTATCCACAAGGGGCTAAACACAGTGAGGACAAACAAGGACAGACAAACGATTAAGTCGTCTGTATCGACCCCAGTGCGTAACTGATACTTATTAATGGACCCCGAAAGAATGAAAGGCAAAGTCGACCTCGGCGGAATTTGAACTCAGAACGTAACGGCAGACGAAATACCTATTTCTTTACTACCACAAGGGGCTAAACACAGGGAGGACAAACAAGGACAGACAAACGGATTAAGTCGTCTGTATCGACCCCATGCGTAACTGGTACTTATTTAATGGACCCCGAGAAGAAAGGCAAGGTCGACCTCGGCGGAATTTGAACCCAGAACGTAACGGCAGACGAAATACCTATTTCTTTACTTACCACAAGGGGCTAAACACAGAGAGGACAAACAAGGACAGACAACACGGATTAAGTCGTTCTATATCGACCCCAGTGCGTAACTGGTACTTATTTAATGGACCCCGAAAGGATGAAAGGCAAAGTCGACCTCGCGGAATTTGAACTCAGAACGTAACGGCAGATGAATACCTATTTCTTTACACCACAAAGGCTAAAACACAGAGAGGACAAACAAGGACAGACAAACGGATTAAGTCGTCTATATCGACCCCAGTGCGTAACTGGTATTATTTAATGACCCCGAAAGAATGAAAAGCAAAGTCGACCTCAGCGGAATTTGAATCAGAACGTACGGCAGACGAAATCCCATTTCTTTACTACCCACCTACACAGGGGCTAAACACGAGAGGCAAACAAGGACAGACAAACGGATTAAGTCGTCTATTTGACCCCAGTGCGTAACTGTACTTATTTAATGGACCCCGAAAGAATGAAAGGCTAAGTCGACCTCGGCGGAATTTGAACTCAGAACGTAACGGCAGAACGAATACTGCTAAGCATTTCTCCCGGCGTGCAAACGTTTCTGTCAGCTCGCGCCTTAATAAAAGCGAATTCCCTTGTGCCTGTGACCCCTGTCCCTCAGCTGGACATATCATATCTATCCCTTTTGGAATCAGGATGATCCCAGATTGAAACTCTGCTCTTCATTTGGTTCTTGAAGATCCAGCATTGGGATCTGGTTTAAAACCATTTTGGCTGCTATTCTCAGCAGGTAAGCCACAGTGGGAGGTACAAGAGTATGTCCCTTAGTTTAAAGTGTTACAAGGAATTTTGTAGTTTTTTTCACTTTTTCAGTATTAACTGCGGCCACGCTGGGGCACCGCATTGAAGAATTTAATCTAAAAACTGACACCAGTATTTCTCATTTTTGTCTGGTAGATTTTATTGGCCTTTATACGAACCGCAAATCACATGGAGATAAACGTAAACGACAGACACACACAAACGCCCAAACACGCACGCACACACACACACATACATACATACATACGTACATACGTACATGCATACGTATATACATACGTACATACGTACATACAACCCGCATACATACGTACATACATACATAATACTACAATACATAATACCCACATACATACACACCAGAATGTATGTGTGTATATATATATATATATATATCTATCATCATCGTTTAACGTCAGTGTTTCCATGCTAGCATGGGTTGGACGGTTCGACCGTCGTCTGGAAGCCAGGAGGCTGCACCAGGCTCCAATCTGATCAGGTATTGTCTCTACACTGGATGCCCTTCCTAACGCCAACCACTCTGAGTTTAGAGGGCGCTTCTTACGTGCCACCAGCACAGGTACCCCAGGAGGCTGGCAACGGTCACGATCGGTTGGTGCTTTTTATGTGCCCCCAGCACGGAAGCCAGTCAAGACGGCGGTGGCATCAACCTCGTTGAGATGGTGTTTTGTATGTGCCACTGGCACGGGTATCACAACTACAATTTCCATTTGATTTTTATTTCGATGTTGATGTACTTGACTCAGTAGGTCTCCTCAAGCACAGCAGGTCACCCTACGATCCAAGGTAAGCACAGTAGGCCGTCCTGCGATCCAAGGTATTTTCGATGGGTTGGGGCTGTTATGTGAAGCTGGTGCAGGAAACAGCCTCACGTTATTTGTCGGGTCTTCGCTGTCACAGCATATCTCCAGAGGTCTCGGTCTTTCGTCATTGCCTCTGTGAGGCCCAACGCTCGAAGATCAAGCTTGATCACCTTATTCCATGTCTTCCTGGGTCTACCTCTACCCCGAATACCTTCAACTGTTTGGGAGTGGCACGTCTTCGCACATCTCTCCTCATCCATCCGGAGTACATGACTATACCAGCGCAAACTTCTTTCTTGCATGCCACATCCGATGCTTGTTATGTCCAGCATTTCTCTCATATATATATATTATTTTATATATATTATATATATTCAATTCGAATCGAAATCGAATTGAACCAGCCAGGACCCCTGGTCTGGTGGTACGTAAAAAGAACTATCCGACTCGTGGCCGATGCCAGCGCCGCCTCGACTGGCTTCCGTGCCGGTGGCACGTAAAATGCACCAATCCGACCGTGGCCGTTGCCAGCCTCGCCTGGCACCTGTGCGGGTGGCACGTAAAAAGCACCCACTACACTCTCGGAGTGGTTGGCGTTAGGAAGGGCATCCAGCTGTAGAACATTGCCAGATAAGACTGGAGCCTGGTGCAGCCTTCTGGCTTCCCAGATCCCCGTCGAACCGTCCAACCCATGCTAGCAGGAGAATGGACATTAAACAATGATGATGATTTTTTTTTATTTTATCTAGTTTCATCTCACGAGCTGTGACCATGCTGGGGCACCACCATTCTGCTGGGGCACCGCCATTATATAGATAGATATGATAGATATGATATATATAGATAGATAGATAGATAGATATATAGATAGGATATCTCTCTGTCTAAATGGAATAAGTATAAAAAAATATTGTCAATTTAATTAAAAAGGTCCATATGTGGCTGAAGAGTGCTCTACATTTGAAACTGATGTAATACTTACATTGATTAATTAAATGAAGTAGCATGAAACGATTGTACTACACTACCTTTGGATATCCTTGTTGCTTGTATTGATTATATATATATATATATATATATATATATATATTATATATATATATATATAATATATATATAGATATATATGGCGACTCCGGCACTCGGGCCATTCGAGCTTAGTCCCGAATATAAATGTAATAAGGTGGACGTGTATTTATAAGCTGATTTCTTGCCAACACTGACTTCAAGTATGTAATTGCAGCCAATAACTTGGGCTCCTTTATTGAGACTGGTCGCTGTTGGTTTATTTTCGTTCACCGTCTGAGTCAGAAAATTCATTCGTAGTACGTTCTCTCGACATCGTTCACACGCGCCTGACTCGGGCTCAGAAGTTACAGCCCGAGTTCTTATCAATAATCGTAAAAATTAAAATTAATTCAAATACAATATTTTCTTGAAACTATAAATTTTTTGAGAGATTAATATTTAAATTCAAATCCATGAAAACTTTCCGTTCTGTAATATTCTTAAAGGAACGTTATATGAAATTGTCACCCATAGTTATGACCCTAGTATCGATCTATTGCATTTCAATCTGTTTTAGGGTTAGTTAGGGTTAGGGTTAGGGGTGAGGGAAGGGTATCTTTTTTTCTTCAGAAATGTAAATAAACCCAATCTGTTTCTTAAACGTGGGACATATTCATACGGCACAGAATGTTTTTTTTACCTCAATAGACGTCATTGATTGGTTGAAATTGCAGAAATTGTAGAAAAAAACAACAAATATCTTACATACTATAGAATTTTCTCAATAAAGCCAAGAGAAAATGTTTTATAAACACATTCTACCAGTATACGAAGTTTAAAAGTTTTAGTTACGTGGAAATTACTTTTAAAAACTGCCGTTCAAACAGAAAAGATCCGGAACGAAAATTTATCCAGCAACTCGGGCTAATAGGAACGAGCCTGGTAGGTGTAAAAGACAAACTGGCATCTCTTGTCAAGATTACAAGCGACAGTCAGATCGCTGATGTTTGCTTGTGCACTCCCCTGTCGTAATTTCATTGCTCTTACTCTGTGCATCTGTGCGCAAAGATCAGTTGTGTTTTGCAGGGTTGCTTTATTTTAATCTTTAACTTAGAAACGGAGAAAGACATCGTGTTAGATGTAAAAAAAATAAGCCATTTGGGGCTAGAAATAAAGCGCGAAAACGTGAAATTCTTCGAGTAGAAATGTGTCTTATACGAAGACTGTGATGAGCCCGTGTGACGCTGATGACCTGGAATCGCCCCCTGATATATATATATATATATATATATATATATATATATATATATATATATATATGTGTGTGTGTGTGTGTGTGTGTGTATTCATGAACGTTTGCGCGTATATATATATGTATATATGTGTGGTGTGTGTGTGTATTCATGAACGTATGCGCGTATATATAATATATATATATGGTGTGTTGTGTGTGTGTGTTTCATGAACGTATGCGCGTATATATATATATATATAGATATATATATGTGTGTGTGTGTGGATTCATGAACGTATGCGCGTATATATATATATTATATATATATATAATATATATATATATATATATATATGTGTGTGTGTGTGTGGGTCCATAAAGACACACCCGATGGTTTTGATGTCACGATGGGAAGATCTGCTTCAGCACAAGTAGCTGATTTGGTCTGAATATATATACTCCTGAAATGGCAGACCAGTTCCCAAACATCAATAGAGGTCGATATCGTGATGATTGTTTACTTTAGCTCCAAAATGTTTCTGACCAAAAAGTACAAAAGGTTAAGAATAGTTTAGTTAAGTTGTTTTTTTGCCGTAGAATGGGCTTAGGCATTGTCTTTAGGATGATGTAACGAAAGCCATCTTTAAATGAAAAACAGTGGAAAAAACGATGACTTTTTCAGTTGTTTTAATTCTTCAGTTTCTGGAAGAATTTCTTTAAAGTTATTTTGGACTCGAAGGTAAGTGAATTCATTTTTGATTTTTTCGTTTGACTAGTGATTTTTCGATATATATCATGAACAGTTAGTTCATATGTACGTAGCAGTCAGGTCACTTTCGAGTGCTATTGGTAACATGTAACCCAATACAAGCTTGCTTGGTGAGGAGGGTGTTTTTTGACACCCTGCGGGATGAAAAACAAAACCGTCAAAGGGCGGAGGACCTCTCGAGAGTCAACGGCCATCCAATAAATGTTAGCACGGGTACGCAGAAATTCCGGGATGGTGTCCGGCGTGCTGAAAGACCACTGGGAGTGAGGCGCCCTCACCTTTTGGTAAAGCAAGTCTCTTTACCGCCAGTTGACAACCAGTGTTGGTGTGTTTATATTCCCCATAACTTTGAGGTTTGGTGCAAAGGAGACCAATAGAATAAGTACCAGACCTTAAAAACAATTGTTCGACTAAAACCCTTCTTATCTCTCTCTTTCATATTCCATATGCCCCAGCATAGCTGCAGTCAAATGACTAAAGTAAAAGATAAAAGGTATATATATAGGAATTGAAACCCATTCCTGGTGCAGTTTTGCCTTCAGGCAACGGCGACCACGGTGGAATTTGAACACAGAACGTAGCGGCAGATGAAATACCACAAAGCATTTCGCCCGGCGTGCTAACGTTTCTGCCAGCACGCCACCTTCTTTCAGTTTCTGTCTACCAAATCCACTCCCAAGGCTGTGCTTGGTCTGGGTTAGTAGAAGACACTTGCCCAATGGCCACACAGTGGGACTGAACCCAGGATCATATGAGTGGGAAGCCAACTTCCCAACCACAAAGCCACACCTGCACTCATGGCTTCTAATAATTAATTAGCATTAAGAGATGCAAATTAATAAACTTTGGCCCAAACCATGACTAAAAGTTAACAAAATTCATTCAGTCTCCTTTCATCGCATCAACCATCGAATGAGAAACCATTTCGAAAGAAAAAAAAGCTTTTCAACTTTTATTGTTCTTTACTGTTTTTTTTTTATTTGTTTGTCTTTTTAATGAACTTATCTTTTGGTATCTGAGGGGTTTTGGTCAAACTTCCGCCACTGCCATCACCAACACCACCAGTGAAAAGTACAGAAGTACAAGTCTGAATAAAATCAAATAAAACTCTGAAATCAGTGCTCCAGTGTGGCCACAGTCTGATTGGAACCAGTTAAAAATAAAAGGAAATGTCAGAAGTGAGTGATGTAGTCTTGACATGATCAGGTTCGGTGTGAGCATTCCGTTGTTAGAACCATGACTAATTAATTCAGAGTTCTGTATTAGTTTAAATAACTCCATGGTGTTGAAGGTGACGTGGCGGAGGAGGACGTGTTCTGAGCTCTGTTGAGTCATTGAGGGCTTTTTGGGTTACAAGCCAAGTGAGACCATAACCTCATGGCCTATGCCAGCGGGTGTAACCAGCCTACTTATGCGTACCTTTCCTTCATTGGACACTAAACTCTGCTTGCAAAGACCTGTTGAGGCTCACTGTCCAAGGCTACGACCCCCCAATGAGCGCTATGGGGGCCAGGGCTCGGCTCGGCTATATACAAATATAGGTGTGTGTGTATGTGTATATATATATGTATATACAAATATATGTGTATATGTGTATGTTTATACGGTTTGGATTTCTATTAACAACGACCACCTGCATGATTAGCAATAAAATAATTCGTTTTTTTGGTGGCTGGGTGTCAGAAAATTTGAACTAGTCTGCTGGGTTTAACTTTTAGATTAGTCATGCGTTGCTAAAGAGGAGGGAAATTTAGATAAATTTTATAAAGGCAGTACAGTAGGCATAGAGCCCACTTTAATTCTACTACACTTGCCTCTTATATACATAGTTTAAAGAGTAATGAGAAAAGATATTCTTTGGAATGGTCTGTTATTTTGAGGGACCCTTACTTCAGAGTAAATATAAATAAGTATAAGCTATGTGTTAAGGAATCCCTTCCATCCTTAAGTTTTTTGGGCCCAAAACTTTAAATTTGCTGAGGTGATCCCTTTCTGTAACCATAGGTTTTCATCTACTCTTTGAAAGTGTATAGAAATAAAAATGGTTGTATAAATTGTATAGGCTTACGGGAATTTGAAACCGGCGCGTTTGAATTTCTATTAACAACAACCACTTGCATGTTTAAGTAATGAAATAATGTTGTTTTTCTTTTGTGGGTCTTAGAAAATTTGAATAGCATTGTCGATGCGAGTTGTGCATTGTTGTACTTTGGATACTGTTATATTTTTGAGATTTGTTAATTGTTGTTAATGTTGTTTCTTTTTCTTCCCCATTTTTGGGTGAAATGGAGGAACAACGAATAGGCAGTTACGCCGCGGTGGCGGGCAAAAGCCTGCCAGCTGACATTCTGCGATTGAAAGAATTGGTGTTGGAGCAGAAGGATTTCGGAAAGTACAAGGATTATTTAAAAAAGAGGGAGACTGCCTTAGGCTGATACCCCCGGGAGAAGCGATGGAAAGAGCAGAGAGGAAAATAATAATATACAGAATGCTGGATGTAGAAACAAAAAGAGTGGAAGTAGCAGATGAATGCCTGAGCGAAGTGAAGGGAGTAACGACGTTTTATACTCGGGGAAGGAAGTACGGCACGGTGGAGGTTCACTTCGTGAATGAGGAGGAAACGAAAAAGTACTCCACGATGCTGTTGAGATCAGCCAGGTGGGCACTTTTGCCAACCTAATGTGGTAAAAGAGTGGCAAGAGTACAGATAGGGAGAGTGCCACCCAAAATAGAGGAGGAATGGCTGTTGGAAGCTATCCTGTACAACTGTGAGGAGGAGACCAAGATTATCAAGGTGGCAAAATTGGCTGAGATAAACTGATGGGGATTTAGACTGGAAATCTTGCAATATAACCCTGCCTGACTTGCACAAGATAGCAGAGAGTTGGTGCTCCCCGATGACACCCGGCTGAGAATTGTGGTGGAGGGGAAGCCTCCAATATGTTATAATTGCGGTACAAGAGGACACATGAAGGCAAGGTGTCCCCAGAGACGAGGAAAGAACGGAGAACTAAGCAGAGTGGAGGAAGTAATAGTGGTGGAGGAAAAGGAGGAGGAAATAGGGGCAGAAAAAGAACAAGTGCGGAGTCACCGCCCAAAACTGAAAAAGAAGAAAAAAGCGGTAAAAGTACAAGAGAAAAAATTAGTAGAGAAAAGAGACGAGTGAAAATCGAACCCCAGAGCCAACAACAAGAAGGAGAGAAGAAATAGACAAGAGGAGAAATATGAGGAGTGAAAGGGGAAGTAAGGAGGAGAATGGAATATGTGAGGCAAAAAAAGCAGCCGACTGAATGATGATAATTTACGATAAGATTGTGTGAATTGAGGAAAAGATTGCAAAGGTGAAGAATTTAATAAGAGTAAGACTGGATGAAGAGGTGTTTGGTAGCGAGGAAAGAGCAGTACTGTTGGAGAGAGAGAGAGTCGAGAAATTGACGGAATTGTTTGGAACAAGAATAAGGAAAACTGGACTGTACATTTCAAAGAAAGCAACGAGAATGAAATTCTTTGAAAACCAAAAAAAAAAAAAAAGAAAGTTTTTTTCGAGAATATGTTTACTTTAATATTTGTGTCTTTGTGAAATAGATGTTGGTTGGATTATGTTCTTCATTATCTTTGTATTAATGGCGGTGGAGAAGGATGGCGTTCCAGTGTCTTTTGTTTATTTGAACTCATAAAATTCATAATCATCATCATCGTTTAGCGTCCGCTTTCCATGCTGGCATGGGTTGGACGGTTCAACTGGGGTCTGGGAAGCCAGCAGGCCCAGTCTGATCTGGCAATGTTTCTACGGCTGGATGCCCTTCCTAACGCCAACCACTCCTTGGGTGTAGTGGGTGCTTTTTACGTGCCACCGGCACAGGTGCCAGACGCGTCTGGCAAACGGCCACGATTCGATGGTGATTTTTACGTGCCACCGGCATGAGGCCAGTCGCGGTGGCGCTGGCAACAGCCACGTTCGGATGGTTCACTTGCGTGCCACCGGCACTAGTATCACAGCTGCAATTTCCATTGATGCTGATCGATTACGATTCTCACTTGCCTCAACAGGTCTTCACACGTAGAGTTTTGTGTCCCCAAGAAGGAGGTATATTCATAAGTGGACTGGCTACATCCCGTGTAGAGGCCACGGGTTATGGTCTCACTTGTCCTGCCGGGTCTTGTGTAATTAAAATTACTTCATCAGTAAATGAAGGATTTAAAAATATTCTTCCTTCCCCCCATCCCCATCCACTCTAATACTCCAATATAAATATCTTTTATAGGTAATTCCAGCCTGAAGAATTCAATATGTTATATAATAATAATAATAATAATAATAATAATGATTTTAGTCAGTTGTCTGTTTGCTCAACAATATCAAAAATATGTTTGGGAAATTATGGCATACATTCGTTTGCTTCCTGGAAAACTGAAAATTGAGAATAATTTTTTAGCCTGAAGAGAAGGTGTGGAAGGATGAGCGGGAGGAGAGGTGGTGGTGGTGGGGAAGACTCTTGTAAAGGATTATTCCTGTTGAAATTAAGTAATGAGATTATTAACTGAAAATATGTAAACTTCTTGTTCAATTATCAATGTCCCTTAAGTGTTGCATTATCTACACAAGTGCAATCTCTGAAATAATTTGAAAACAGCTAAATTGAATTGAGAAGAAATAATTAAATTAAAAACAGAATACATTGATAATGCTTGTTCTTTTCTGAAGAATTATATTTGACAGAAGGAATTACACAAAGTTGTTGTTTTTAACAATGCTGTTCAAATATTTGCTTTTAAATTTCTCATTTCTATATTAAAAATATATAACACTGCTCCTAATGAAAACTGTTTTTCTTTTCTTTTTATCTTGTTTTAAATTTAAATTTTTAAAATCAAACAAAATGTATTAAGGGGTAAACGTAGTGACTTCATACAAAATTTTAATATGAAACAAATTCACAAACTGGAATAAAAACAAAAAAATTATCATACTTCAAATAAACTTGCAGACATAAGTCCATTAAAGGCATCATTATGAAAACATATTCAAAATTTGGTTATTAATAACCAAATAGTAGAAACCGATTGACAAGATGAGACATTTCAAATAGATTTTTTATAATGAACTGCTGTCAAATGTAAATAAAGGAAATGTTAACACAGGAGATAATGACTGCGAACGATCTGCTAATTAAAGTGCAATTAGCAACATGGGTGATGGTTTAATTAGCAACACTCACTGGTAAAGAAAAACAGGGATTACCTCCTCTTGCCTTTCAACTCCATCCAAGCATGTTCCATGCATTAAATACCTGCCAGTTGTTACTTGGGGATTCGACAGGATTGTTAGCGGATTGCTTAGAATGTATTGAAGTAGTCATTCTGGCATTCTGTGCCCTGAGTTCAAATCCCATCAACGTCAACTTTGCTTTTTCATTCTTTCAATACAACATCAGGTACTGAAAGGAATACATCATTATATTTTGCACTCTCTCATTCTCTCTCTCTCTCTCTCTCTCTCTCTTCCTCTCTCTCTCTCTCTCTTTCTCACTTTTCTTTGAAAGATTTCCACTGTGTTTGAACAGAGAGAGGGGTTAGCTACATCATGTTTAAAATACCCAAATATGAGTGTGAGGAAGGCGTCCATATGATTCTGACAACATATGATGACTGAAGACAGGGAATGGATATGAATAGACCCCCTCATCAATAGATATACCCAATACTCAATCCTATTGAACAACCACAGTTATCTGTGGTAGTAGTAAGTACATCAGATAAAAATGCTATCTGATGCGTCTACTGAAAATCTAAGCAGGGTCCTGTCAAACTGTTCCTGTCTATTTATTTGCACAAGCTAATAATGAACCAATGAGAGATCGTGTATGTGGTGGTTAGGTCTGTTAGATGTAGCAGCCACATCTGCCTCGTATCTTAAAACAAGGACATGTGAACTCACATGGTTATATGGTCATTGCAAATAGGAAAAAGACAGGATGGTCACAGCTAGAATGCTTTTGATCTCAGGCCTGCACAGTCAGGGTTGACCAAGGGCTAAACAACAAATTTGTTCACAAGGGATGTATGTATGTTTATCCCTCCAACACCGATTGACAACCGGTGCTATTGTGTTCATGTCCCCGTAACTTAGCGTTTCGTCAAAAAGAGAAAGATAGATTAAATACTAGGCCCACAAAGAATAAGTCCTGGTTTCGATTTTCTCGAATAAAGGCGCTGTTGCGGCATGGAATATTATATATATATATATGTGTGTGGTGTGTGTGGTGTGTGTGTGTGTGTGTTGTGGCCGATAGGTTAAATACTAGGCCTACAAAGTATAAGTCCTGGTGTCGATTTAAACGAATAAAGGCATTGCTCCACCATGGCCGCAGTCAAATGATTGAAAAATTAAGTGTATAAAACAGAAAATAACTACCAGAAAGTTTATATTCTCTTAACTACAATAATTAAGGGAGATACTGAAAATCAACTTTTAGAATTACTTCCCTTCAAATATTAATAGAAGACATGACAGTTTAAGATGTAGGTGCGTTTGTTTTTCGCATGCGAAGGGCACGCTTGCATTCCTGCAAGAAGAGACAAACATACACATGCAAATTTTCTGCTGTTCACTTTAACAAATAAACATTGACTAGCTTATAATTACATTTAATTACACAGGAAAACTATGTAAAGTACTCACCCTATCCAGTACTACCCTTTGGACATGATCGGGTTTTCTTTTGATTTAGATAGTATATATATGTGTATGTGGGTATTACATGTGTATATGTTAATGGATGGATTATGTATATAAATATATATATATATATATATATGTATATATGTATGAACAAATCGCTTGCCGTGAATTACCGTCCAATCTCACTCACCTCTCATATCATTAAGGTTTTTGAGAGAGTGCTGAGATCGCGTATGACTCACTTCCTCAAGATTCATAATATGCTGAACTCCAACCAGCATGGATTCCGTAATGGAAGAGATTGCCTGACATCATTTTGATGTCATTTTGAGAGCATTGGGAGAGGGCTCCAACACTGATGTCATCTTCTCTTGATTTCAGCAGGCCTTTGACAGGTTTGATCATAAGATCCTTTTGAGAAAGCTGTCCAATATTTGTGTCACTGGAAAGCTGCTGCAGTGGATCAAGTGCTTCCTGTCTAACAGAACCCACATGTTGTAGTCGAAGGAGTCAAATCCAGCCAGCCAAAGTCAGCAGTGGTGTCCCACACGGCACTGTGTTGGCCCCACTTCTCTTCATCATCTACATTAATGATATTACTGACACCATCAAATACATAACATCAGAACTTTCGCTGATGATTCCAAGCTCCAGAAGGTCATCAATGGCGTGGATGACCGAATAAACCTTCAGTCAGACCTACTGGCTGTTCTCCAATGGGCGGAAAAGATAACATGTTACTAAACGAAGACAAATTCGAACTGATCCACTTTGGAAGGAGGACGCTCTAAAACTCCCATACTCCCTCCTTCTGGAGAAATTCATGGCGTCTAACAACATCAGAGACTTGGGAGTAACAGTGGACAACAACATAAGCTGGGCTACACATATAAGCAGCAAAGTTGATATGGCCCGCAGAATGTGTTCCTGGATTCTCAGAACCTTCCAGTCGAGATATTCCCACACCATTATCCTTCTCTACTCCACTTTTGCCTGACCCCACCTTGAATACTGCTGTCACTGTGGTCTCCCTACACAAAACAAAATATTATGAGATTTGAAGCTCCCCAACGGTCAATCACAAAAAAGATAGATGGCATGTCAGACCTTGACTACTAGGGTAGACTAGTGAAACTGAAACTGTTTTCACTCCAACGACGCCGTGAACGCTACATTATATGTATGATGTGGAAAATATTCCATCAGCACTGTCCGAATGATGTTGGCATCACCTTCAAAATACATCCAAGGCTTAGACCACGTGCCATCCGTCCACAACAAATATCTAAATCGCATCTCATAACAACAATACGGCACTATCATTTCATCTCAATTGGAACCGCTCTCTTCAACATTACACCAGGACACGTCAAAACAGAAACTGACCACACAAAATTCAAGAAGTCTTTGGACAAATTCCTTCAAACAGAGCCGGACAAACCTTCCACACCAAGATATGTCTCCGCAAACAATAACTGTCAGCTCGAATGGGCCTTGGTGCCGAAATCCTGAATTGAAAGACTTCGCCAGGTGGTGCAATTAAGTTAGACATGGCCTGGGCCAATACTGGCCAAAACCTTTCTAAGTTATTCTAAGTTATATAATATATATATATATATATATATATATATATATATATAAATATATATAATATATAATATACATGTATGTATATATGTATGTATATATGTATGTATAATGTGTGTATGTATATATCTATATATATATATGCATGCATATAACTATGTATATATGTATGTATATATATATGTATATATATATATATCTATATATATATATATATATATACACATGTATGTACATATGTATGTATATATGTATTTATGTATATATGTATGTATGTATATATATAATATCAATATATATATACATGCATATACTATATATATACATACATACATACATGTATATATTATGTATATATACATGTATGTATGCATATATATATATATATATATATATTATATATAATACATGTATATATATATTTGTATGTATGAGTATGTATGAGAAGGAGCAATTTTTTTTCAAGAATATTGTTTACTTTAATATTTGTGTCTTTGTGAAATAGATGTTGGTTGGATTATGTTCTTCATTATCTTTGTATTAATGGCAGGGGAGAAGGATGGCGTTCCAGTGTCTTTTGTTTATTTTAACTCATAAATTATGTGTAATTAAAATTACTTCATCAGTAAATGAAGGATTTAAACATATCCTTCCTTCCCCCCATCCGCATCCACTCTAATACTCCATATAAATATGTTTAATAGGTAATTAAACGATCTGCTAATTAAAGTGCA
>NW_021832769.1:2500-10000 GCF_006345805.1 Octopus sinensis
ATTATCATTATCATTATTATTATCATTATCATTGTCATTCTCATTATCATCATCAAAATCATTATCATTATCATTATCATTATCATTATCATTATCATTATTATTATCATTATCATTGTCTTCTCATTATCATCATCAAATTCATTATCATTATCATATCATTATCATTATCATTATCATTATTATTATCATTATCATTGTCATTCTCATTATCATCATCAAAATCATTATCATTATTATCATTATCATTATCATTATCATTATCATTAGCATTATCATTGTCATTATCATTGTCATTATCATTATAATGGTCATTGTCATTGTCATTGTCCATTGTCATTTTCATTGTCATTGTCATTGTCATGTCAGTGTCATTATCATTTTCATTTCATTATCATCATCAATCATCATCATCATCATCATCATCATTATCATCATCATTATCAATATCATTATCATTATCATTATCATTATCGTTATTATTATTATTATCATCATCATTATCATCATCATTATCATCATCATTATCATTATCATTATCATTGTCATTATCATTGTCATTCTCATTATCATTGTCATTGTCATTGTCATTGTCATTGTCATTTTCATTGTCATTGTCATTATCATCATCATCATCACATCATCATCATCATCATCATCATCATCATCATCATCATTATTATCATCATTATTATTATTATATATTATTATTATTATTATTATTATTATCATTATTATTATTATTAGTCATTATTATTATTATTCTTATCATTATCATTATTATTATATTATCATTATCATTATCATTATCATTATCATTATCATTATCATTATTATTATCATTATCATTATCATTATCATTATCATTATCATTATCATTGTCATTATCATTGTCATTGTCATTGTCATTGCCATTGTCATTGTCATTGTCATTGTCATTATCATTATCATTATCATTATCATTATCATTATCATTATCATTGTCATTATCATTGTCATTGTCATTGTCATTGGCATTGTCATTGTCATTGTCATTGTCATTGTCATTGTCATTATCATTATCATTATCATTATCATTATCATTATTATTATCATTATCATTGTCATTATCATTGTCATTGTCATTGTCATTGTCATTGTCATTATCATTATCATTATCATTATTATTGTCATTCTCATTATCATTGTCATTTTCATTGTCATTGTCATTGTCATTGTCATTGTCATTATCATTATCATTATCATTATCATTATCATTATCATTGTCATTATCATTGTCATTGTCATTGTCATTGTCATTATCATTATCATTATCATTATCATTATCATTATCATTGTCATTGTCATTGTCATTGTCATTGTCATTATCATTATCATTATCATTATCATTATCATTATCATTGTCATTGTCATTGTCATTGTCATTGTCATTGTCATTATCATTATCATTATCATTATCATTATCATTATCATTATCATTATCATTATCAATATCATTGTCATTGTCATTGTCATTGTCATTGTCATTATCATTATCATTATCATTATCATTATCATTGTCATTGTCATTGTCATTGTCATTATCATTATCATTATCATTATTATTATCATTATCATTATCATTGTCATTGTCATTGTCATTGTCATTGTCATTATCATTATCATTATCATTATCATTATCATTATCATTATCATTATCATTATTATTATCATTGTCATTATCATTAACATTGTCATTGTCATTGTCATTGTCATTATCATTATCATTATCATTATTATTATCATTGTCATTATCATTAACATTGTCATTGTCATTGTCATTGTCATTATCATTATCATTATCATTATTATTATCATTGTCATTATCATTAACATTGTCATTGTCATTGTCATTGTCATTGTCATTGTCATTATCATTATCATTATCATTATTATTATCATTGTCATTATCATTAACATTGTCATTGTCATTGTCATTGTCATTATCATTATCATTATCATTATTATTATCATTGTCATTATCATTAACATTGTCATTGTCATTGTCATGTCATTGTCATTGTCATTATCATTATCATTATCATTATTATTATCATTGTCATTATCATTAACATTGTTTGTCATTGTCATTGTCATTTCATATCATTATCATTATCATTATTATTATCATTGTCATTATCATTAACATTGTCATTGTCATTGTCATTGTCATGTCATTGTCATTATCATTATCATTATCATTATTATTATCATTGTCATTATCATTAACATTGTCATTGTCATTGTCATTGTCATTGTCATTGTCATTATCATTATCATTATCATTATTATTATCATTGTCATTATCATTAACATTGTCATTGTCATTGTCATTGTCATTATCATTATCATTATCATTATTATTATCATTGTCATTATCATTAACATTGTCATTGTCATTGTCATTGTCATTATCATTATCATTATCATTATTATTATCATTGTCATTATCATTAACATTGTCATTGTCATTGTCATTGTCATTGTCATTGTCATTATCATTATCATTATCATTATTATTATCATTATCATTATCATTATCATTATCATTATCATTGTCATTGTCATTGTCATTGTCATTGTCATTATCATTATCATTATCATTATCATTATATTATCATTGTCATTTCATTAACATTGTCATTGTCATTGTCATTGTCATATATCATTATCATTATCATATTATTATCATTGTCATTATCATTAACATTGTCATTTTCATTGTCATTGTCATTATCATTATCATTATCATTATTATTATCATTGTCATTATCATTACATGTCATTGTCATTGTCATTGTCATTGTCATTGTCATTATCATTATCATTATCATTATTATTATCATTGTCATTATCATTAACATTGTCATTGTCATTTCATTGTCATTGTCATTGTCATTGTCATTGTCATTGTCATTATCATTATCATTATTATTATCATTGTCATTATCATTAACATTTCATTGTCATTGTCATTGTCATTATCATATCATTATCATTATTATTATCATTGTCATTATCATTAACATTGTCATTGTCATTGTCATTGTCATGTCATTGTCATTATCATTATCATTATCATTATTATTATCATTGTCATTATCATTAACATTGTCATTGTCATTGTCATTGTCATTGTCATTGTCATTATCATTATCATTTCATTTTTATTATCATTGTCATTATCATTAACATTGTTATTGTCATTGTCATTGTCATTATCATTATCATTATCATTATTATTATCATTGTCATTATCATTAACATTGTCATTGTCATTGTCATTGTCATTGTCATTGTCATTATCATTATCATTATCATTATTATTATCATTGTCATTATCATTAACATTGTCATTGTCATTGTCATTGTCATTGTCATTGTCATTATCATTATCATTATCATTATTATCATTGTCATTATCATTAACTGTGCATTGTCATTGTCATTGTCATTATCATTATCATTATCATTATTATTATTTGTCATTTCATATCATTAACATTGTCATTGTCATTGTCATTGTCATTATCATTATCATTATCATTATTATTATCATTGTCATTATCATTAACATTGTCATTGTCATTGTCATTGTCATTGTCATTGTCATTATCATTATCATTATCATTATTATTATCATTATCATTATCATTATCATTATCATTATCATTGTCATTGTCATTGTCATTGTCATTGTCATTGTCATTATCATTATCATTATCATTATTATTATCATTGTCATTATCATTAACATTGTCATTGTCATTGTCATTGTCATTATCATTATCATTATCATTATTATTATCATTGTCATTGTCATTATCATTAACATTGTCATTGTCATTGTCATTGTCATTGTCATTATCATTATCATTATTATTATCATTATTATTATCATTAACATTGTCATTGTCATTGTCATTGTCATTGTCATTGTCATTATCATTATCATTATTATTATCATTGTCATTGTCATTGTCATTGTCATTGTCATCATTGTCATTGTCATTTTTATTGTCATTGTCATTGTCATTGTCATTGTCATTGTCATTATCATTATCATTATTATTATCATTGTCATTATCATTATCATTATTATTATCATTGTCATTATCATTAACATTGTCATTGTCATTGTCATTGTCATTATCATTATCATTATCATTATTATTATCATTGTCATTATCATTAACATTGTCATTGTCATTTTCATTGTCATTGTCATTTTTATTGTCATTGTCATGTCATTGTCATTGTCATTGTCATTATCATTATCATTATCATTATTATTATCATTGTCATTATCATTAACATTGTCATTGTCATTGTCATTGTCATTGTCATTGTCATTGTCATATCATTATCATTATCATTATCATTATCATTGTCATGTCATTGTCATTGTCATTGTCATTGTCATTATCTTATCATTATCATTATTATTCATGTCATTATCACATTAACATTGTCATTGTCATTGTCATTGTCATTGTCATTTTTTATGTCATTGTCATTGTCATTGTCATTGTCATTGTCATTATCATTATCATTATCATTATCATCATCATCATCATCATCATATCATCATCATTATCAATATCATTATCATTATCATTATCATTATCGTTATTATTATTATTATCATCATCTATCATCATCATTATCATCATCATTATCATTATCATTATCATTGTCTTTATCATTGTCATTCTCATTATCATTGTCATTGTCATTGTCATTGTCATTGTCATTTCATTGTCATTGTCATTATCATCATCATCATCACATCATCATCATCATCATCATCATCATCATCATCATCATTATTATCATTATTATTATTATTATTATTATCATTATTATTATTATATTCATTATTATTATTATTCATTATCATTATCATTATCATTATTAATCATTATCAGTATTATATGATTATATCATTATCATTATCATTATCATATCATATCATTATCATTATCATTATTATTATCATTTTCATTATCATTACATTATCATTATCATTATCATTGTCATTATCATTGTCATTGTCATTGTCATTGCCATTGTCTTGTCATTGTCATTGTCATTATCATTATCATTATCATTATCATTATCATTATCATTATCATTGTCATTATCATTGTCATGTCATTGTCATTATCATTGTCCTTATCAGTATCATTGTCATGTCATTGTCATTATCATTATCATATCATTGTCATTAATCATATTATTATCATTATCATTGTCATTATCATTGTCATTGTCATTGTCATGTCATTGTCATTATCATTATCATTATCATTATTATTGTCATTCTCATTATCATTGTCATTTCATTGTCATTGTCATTGTCATTGCATTGTCATTGTCATTATCATTATCATTATCATTATATTATCATTATCATTGTCATTATCATTGTCATTGTCATTGTCATGGTCATATCATATCATTATCATTATCATTATCATTATCATTGTCATTGTCATTGTCATTGTCATTGTCATTATCATTATCATTATCATTATCATATCATTATCAATTGTCATTGTCATTGTCATTGTCATTGTCTTGTCATTATCATTATCATTATCATTATCATTATCATTATATTATCTTATCATTATCATTATCATTGTCATTTGTTGGGCATTGTCATTGTCATTATTATCATTATCATTATCATTATCATTATCAATCATGTCATTGTCCATTGTCATTGTCATTATCATTATCATTATCATTATCATTATCATTATCATTATCATTGTTCCATTGTCATTATTGGTCATTGTCATTGTCATTGTCATCATTATCAATATCAATTATCATTATCATTCATCTAGTAATCTTCAAATCAGATTATCATTGTCATTATCATTAAAATTGTTCAATTGTCAGTAATTAATCATTGTCATATAATATCATTATCATTATCAATATCATTTCATTATTATCAATGTAATCATTGTCATTGTCATTTCATTATCATTGCATTGTTATTGTCATGTCATTATCATCATTATCATTATCATTGTCATTTTCTTACTTGTCATTGGTCATCATGTCATTATCATCATTCGGTCATTATCATTATCATTATCATCATGGTCATGATTGATTATCAATCATCATTACTCCATACAATCATTGATTGTCATTATCATTGTCAAATCACATTTATTAATATCATTATTGTCATTGTCATTGGTTGTCACATTGTCATGTATCATTATCATTATCATTATCCATTATCATTATCATTATCATTATCATTATCAATTATCATCTTATCATTGTCATTGTCATTGTTCATATCAATTATCATTTATATATATTTATATGTGTCATGTATTCATATTATCATCAACATATCAATATTCATTGATAATCATATCATTGTCATATTTATTGTATTATCATGTTATATGATTATTAACAAATTATAATTTCATATATCATGTCATTTCATTAAATCATTATCATTTATTTCATTAGCATTATCATTAATTAATTGTCATATATTATTGTCCATTTAAATCATACATTAAGTATCATTATTTCATATCTTATCATTATCATTGTAATATTATTATTTTGTATTATAGTTACATTATCATTATTATTGTCATTGTCATTGTCATTATCATTATCATTATCATTATTATTATCATTGTCATTATCATTAACATTGTCATTGTCATTGTCATTGTCATTATCATTATCATTATCATTATTATTATCATTGTCATTATCATTAACATTGTCATTGTCATTGTCATTGTCATTGTCATTGTCATTATCATTATCATTATCATTATTATTATCATTGTCATTATCATTAACATTGTCATTGTCATTGTCATTGTCATTATCATTATCATTATCATTATTATTATCATTGTCATTATCATTAACTTTCATTGTCATTGTCATTGTCATTGTCATTTCATTATCATTATCATTATCATTATTATTATCATTGTCATTATCATTAACATTGTCATTGTCATTGTCATTGTCATTGTCATTGTCATTATCATTATCATTATCATTATTATTATCATTGTCATTATCATTAACATTGTCATTGTCATTGTCATTGTCATTCATTCATTATCATTACATTATTATTATCATTGTCATTATCATTAACATTGTCATCATTGTCATTGTCATTGTCATTATCATTATCATTATCATTATTATTATCATTGTCATTATCATTACATTGTCATTGTCATTGTCATTGTCATTGTCATTGTCATTATCATTATCATTATCATTATTATTATCATTATCATTATCATTATCATTATCATTATCATTGTCATTGTCATTGTCATTGTCATTGTCATTATCATTATCATTATCATTATTATTATCATTGTCATTATCATTAACATTGTCATTGTCATTGTCATTGTCATTATCATTATCATTATCATTATT
>NW_021832769.1:30000-32500 GCF_006345805.1 Octopus sinensis
AGGATTAATGAAGCTTTGTTTTTTCTTTCTCTATTATATTTTTGTTTTTTTCTTAGTTATGCTTTTTCTCCAATAATTTGCTTTTTAAAAAATTTTCCCTTATTTTTATGTCTGTCAAATTTTCCTTTATTTTTTTATATTGTGTTTCTTTTTTTTCGTTCCTTTATTTCTTTCATTGTTTCTTCCCCACCTCTTCCTTTGTTTCTTTCTCTCTTACTTTCTGTCTCTTTCTATTCCATTTTTTCTTTCCTTCTTCCTTTCTTTCTTTCTTTCTTTCTTTCTTTCTGTAGCTATTCAAAACTGTTTTTTTACTGCTTAAGCATTCGTTCGATTTCATTTGATTTGTATAAGCGTGTTATATGCATTATATATATATATATATACATATATATATATATATATATACACATATATACGTTTGTGTGTGTGTGTGTGTTATATGTTTTCTGTTCTATGTGCTATGTGTGTATCTACGTTGTCTGTATACATGTGAAGCTACATATGTTATGTATGCGTTCGTAATTTAGATTTTTGAACATCACACTATCAAGTTGATGGATGAGACCAGGTCGTACCACGTGATCCATGCCGACACACGTGCTTTAAGCTATTCAACGTGACCATTCTTATGCTAAGACATTTGCAATTTGTAATTATTTTTGCCGCTGATGTTGCAGATTTTGTTTCTACGTTTACGTTTTTTTTTTCGCAGGTTCCATCATCATCATCATCATCATCATCATCATCATCATCATCGGTATCTTCATCTTTATCACCATCATCATCATCGTCGTTATCCTCATTAGCATCATCTTTATCGTTATTATTATCATCATCGGTATCATCCTCTTCGGCATCATCATCATCATCATCATCATTATCACCATCAGCAGCAGCAGTATCCTTTTCGTCATTGTCATCGTCATCTTCATCGTCCTCACCATTTTCATCACCCTCACCATCATTGTTATCCTTATTATCTTTATCATCGTCATCGTCTTCATCATCATAGTTATCCTCATCGTATCACCATCTTCATCATCGATATCCTCATTATCGTCATCATCGTCTTCATCATCATTGTCGTCGTCATTATCATTATCATTATCCGATCAGACTGTACCATTGATCGGATCAACTGGAACCCTCGCCGACGTAACTGGCAGAGTGTAAGTCATTTTTATGTTCCGTATGTGCTGAGCAACAGATTTTAAGCGTTTTCACATGGAGCAGGCATAAGTTGAGTGAATTGTGGAATGTTATTTGGCGATTGTATGGGGTATGTGTTGTGCGGTTTGGCTGTTAGTGAATTGATGGTGACTTGCGCAGAATGTGGGTTGTGTAGAGATGTGCTATAGTTTTGGACTTTGTATAATGTTTTAAACCATGGCATAGCTTCTACGTTTATGTTCACCTATTCAGATCATATCCAGTGAATCAATTATTAATAGTACTGAGCTGACTTTCTCACCCCACATTCATATTATTTCAGTTTTAAGAGCTTTATACTTTCACAGTTTCTCTATGTTATTCCGGGCAATGTTTTGGTAAGAAGCGAGAAAAATGTCTACTAGACCACAGGCATTTTCCTTTCTGTCTTTCATAAATAAATCTAAACAGCTTTTGTTGATAGCTTTGTCAGTTTACAGCTATATACCGGATGAATGTGGTTAGGTCATTTCGTACAATATGTGATAAATGTGTATACCACGTTTTCACATTGATGTGTTGACATATTCCATAGTGGACATGATCAAATATTTCTTCGGCAATCGGCGTCCATTTCTCCCTCTCTCTCTCTATTCTCCCCCGACCGCCCCAATTACGCATAGTGGCATTTCGTCGGTCTGTGCATTCTGAGTTCAGTTGCCCCCGAGGTCACCATTGCCTTTTGTCCTTTCGAGATCGATAAAGTAAGTATTAATATTTGAGCACTGGACTTGATGTATTCGACTCGCTCCTTCCCCACGAATCTGCTGGCCTTGTGCCAAAGTTGGAAACCACTATTATTGTTTTTGTTGTTGTTTTTACTATTTCCTTGTCTACATAACGCTCAAATTATTAATATTAAAACAACGTTCATGAGATGTGATCAGATCTAGAAACGACAGTATCTTTCACAACATTGGCATTGTGGAATAATCGAATATTCGTCGTCGTAAAACTAACAAAAATTTCTTCGGCAATCGGCGTCCATTTCTCTTTGTCTCTCTCTTTCATTTGCTCTCTCTCTCTCCCTTTCCTTCTCTCTCTCTTCTTGCGGATGGTTGTGGCCAGGAAATACACGATGGGTCACCTAGTTTAATCTGTAAGCTGTCTTGGTTGATCAGTCATGGGTAACAGCTCTGATCATGAAACGTCTAGTAATTGACTGAACTTGTTTGTCAAGAATATCTGGTGATTGAGAATGATGGTAGATGGCATTGGATGGCAGTGTGAAAGTATTTGACATGGCTTCGGGCAGATACACACTCATGGACGCATACACGCACACACTCAC
>NW_021832770.1:0-32653 GCF_006345805.1 Octopus sinensis
TTGGCTTGGCTTGGCTTGCTTGGCTTGGCTTGGCTTGGCTTGGCTTGGCAGAAGAAGAATTTTAATTACATAGAGAACTATAGCGTGAAGGCAGCATATAAAAAAAACAGCTCTTCCTCTGTTGTAGGCAGTTTCACTTACTCCGCATTGCAACAAGATGTGTCTTCGTCAAAGCAACTGCTCCTCCGAAGCAAATTAGATAAAAATTTGAGATATGTGGAACGTCAAAGCTGCTAACAAAATCAGGACAGTAAAAATTTCCGGTAAGGGTTGTTTAACCCTAACGGGGTGACGTGGTGAACGCTGGAGAAAGAAAGCTTTGTCAAGAGACAGACGGGAATGCATGAACGAAAAGAAATACATTTAGAAATAGATCTATAGTTATTGAGGACAGAATTTCTGTTAGAAATAGAGAACTATGAATATTGAATTATGCATAAAGCGCTGACTTACATTCGGGGCTTCCAATTTCTCTGTAAAATATAAGATAGTCGCAAAATCATCGCACATGTCACCATCGATTACAAATGCCGGTGGAAGATAAACGTTCCAGAGGACATTCTTGTTCTTTCGTTCGTACAAGGGTCGTATTATGTTTCGGCTTAAAATAAATTATAGATATAAATATAATGTATAGAAATATATAAAAACCAGAATAGAAAATAAACGTCTTAGGCATATAAAATGAGATAACATGAGATATCAGGTGTTTTAATTGAAACTTACTAGATATCATAGATTATATATATCAAGTCATCCAGTCAGTTCTGTCCAATTTTACCTTTTTTTTAGATTTGAATGAAATTTAATAGTATTTGCAAATGTCTAATTCAATTAAAAATTATTTTTATGCATTTGTGTACGTTTAAACTAATTCAATATTGTTTTACAAAATAATAGACGGTGTCCACAAAGTCTGCGTACATGGGGATTAACACATACTTTTAAAACAAAACAATTTTATTTAATTATAATGTTAATAAATATATTTCAAAGTGATTTCCATCATTTTCAATGCATAACTTGATGCGCCTTGCAAAATTCAGGTGAACTTGATTAAATAAGTCTACATTGCCATCAATTTCAGCACACTGACTGGTAATGCGTTCTCTCATGTGTTTTAAATCTGTAATCTTTATTGAGTAAACTTTCTCTTTTCTTTCAACATACCCCAGAAAAAGAAATCAAGGGGAGAAAGGTCTGGTGAACGAGGGGACCATTCCATATGACCCCTTCTTCCAATCTAGTGAGGAGGAAAAGTGTCATTAAATCAATCTCTAACAGTTGTGGCAAAATGGGTAGGGGCCCCATCCTGCTGAAACCAATTCGGAAGGCCCTCGCCTAGGCGCTCAATTTAAGATATTAATTTGTCTCTCAATATATTTGCATAAGTCTCATCCGTTACATGTTCAATGAAGAAGGGTCCTAGAACATGATCTTTCCAAAAACCACACCACACCATCACCTTTTTGCTGTCTTGCTGTTTGGATAGATCCATCCAATGTGGATTACCTCGAGACCAGTATAGAAGATTCTGTCTGTTGACCTCACCATTTACATAAAACGTAGCTTTGTCACTGACAACACAAAGTTTTTCGTAAAATTGATATTTTCATCCAATTTATCTGAAACCCATTCGCACGTCTACATTCGTCTATCAGGATCGTCTTCATTTAAGTGATGCAATATCTGTAGGTTGTATCGATGAAACTTTTCCTCAACCAGCATTTTGTGGATGGTTGGTTTTGGAACACCTAACACCGTAGATGTCCGACGAAGTGATTTTGGGGGGGGGGGGGCTAGCTAGCAGAAACTTTAGCCTCGACAGCCTCTTTAGTTTCATCTGAAGTCTTTGGTCGCCCGGAACGGGGTTTATTCGAAACACTGCCTGTTTCTTTAAATTTCTTGATCAATTTCCTGACGGCAGTAAAATAAATAGGTTGCCTACAAGGGTGTGGAAGATTGAATTCTTCCGCAATTTTGCGATAAGACCATCCCTCTCGTCCACTTAATAATACTAACTCGATTCTTTCTTCTTTAGACAGATTCATCATTCGATCTGGGATTCTTTCTTCTTTAGACAGAGCCATCATTCGATCATCTGTAGAAAAAATAACAAATAAATTTAGAAAAGTAAAGTATTTTTTTTTATTTAATTTAAACAAAAGTAAAAAAGGAAAATTATTATTTCTTATATTTATTTGTTTATGTTATGATTTTATTCCATAAACCCAGACTTCGTGGACACCCTAAAATTGCTTTGATTAAAACCCTTTCAACATGGAAGTATCCAAGGAGCATTTAAGGCACATATAATTCTTTATGAGTACAATAAAGGTAACTCTGCTGCCGAAGTGACTCGAAACATACACTCAGTTTATGGCAAAGTGCTCGAATGAAAGAACTTGCAGGAGATCGTCTGCAAAATTGAAGATGAATATCGAACAGGATGTCCAGTTGAGTTTGACAAGCTCCTTGAGGCATTACTTGAAGAAAATCCGTCATTATCAGTTGAAGAATTGGCAATAAAGCTTACTTCAAACCATACAACAGTTCATCGTCATCTTCAACAACGTGGAAAGATTCCTAAACTTGAAAATAGGTGCCTTATGTATTGTCTGAAAGCAACCGCAAATCCCGAGTTGGCATCTGCTCTTCTCTCCATTCTCGCAAACTCATTTCACCCTTTTTTCGATAGACTTGTGATGAAAAATGGATTTTCTATCGAAATGTTAGACGTCGTAAACAGTGGCTTGGTAAGAGGGAAAATTCTCAACCACAACCGAGAAGGGAACTTCATGGGAAAAAGGTTCTATCTGGTGCGATTGCAAAGGCGTAATTCACTTTATATTGTTACCACCTAATGCAACAATCAATGCTCAAGTCTACTGTCAGCAATTAGAGCATTTGAACCAAGCTTTGAAGGAAAAAAGAGCCGCTTTAGTGAGTCGAAAACGAGTGATGTTTCATCAGGACAATGCGCAACCCCACATTGCAAAGATCACATCACAGAAGATCGAAGGGGTCGGTTTGGAAAAATTTCTTCATCCAACTTATTCTCCCGGCCTTACTCCTTCAGGATACCATTTGTTTCATAGTTTACAGAATTAGTAGGGGGATACAACTTTCGCAAGCCAGGGGGAGGTCGAACCCGACATTTCAGAGTTCTTCGCTTTCAAACCAAAAGAGTTTTACGTTGATGGGATTAAAAAGCTTGTAAATAGATGGAAGTAAGTCATAGATAATTAGGGAAAGTACATTGATGATTAAATATAACATTTGATCACTTGTATTCTTTATCCAAAATTCAGACAGAACTTATGGGATGACCTGAGATATATACACTGGCGAAAATATATTTAAGACAGACGATAAAAGTTCTATTTCTTACAAAATATTTTGTTACTAACACCATACAAATTATTTTTATCTTTTACACCTTATGCAAAATTTATTTCGCTTTCGAATGATGCCGACAATAACCATTTTTATACAACTTGAAGAATTCTAATGCTAAATATAATTTTAATGGAGATAACCTGCAGTATATAGTACAACATTTTTGTCTCCGTATATGAGCTAAGTATTAATAAAATGTGGTATACGATAAAAATTTCGGATATTTGTCTTAAAACATTCAGACAAGAAAATTCAGATGTAGCACATGAGGTATTATTCCATACGAATATCCACATATTTATATTAAGAATTTCATGATAAAAATAAGAAATATTGGGTGTGTCCGGAAAGTTCTTGCAGATTTATAGTAGCTTATCTTTCGACTTATTTTAGAACATGTTTGAGTCCATAAAAGGATTTGACTACACCTCCATTTGGAGCACAGTTTAATCTATCTTTTCGTGGAAGAAGGTTTATGTTCCAATAACCTGTGTTAATTCTGTAACCCTTTAAATTAAAAGATGAGAAAAATTCATTATCGGCATTTGATGCTTTGGGAACCAGACAAAAATTGCTGCAGCTTGGCTGGGGTGACTTACCCCCCACCCTCCATATTCACCAGATATTACTCCTTCGGATTTCCACTTATTCAGGTCTCTGCAGAATAGTCTTAATGGTGAAAATTTCAATTCCTTAGATGACGTAAAAAGATACCTTGATGAATTATTTGCCTTGAAACCACCCCAATTCTGGGAAGAGGGTATTTTTAAGGTAAAGGTAAGATGGAGACGTATTGTGCAACGAAATGGTTCAGATTTGGTTCATTAAAAATGTAATGGCAAGTATTTAGTGACCATGTACTTTCCTTTAAAAATCGGAACGAACTTTCTGGACAACCCAATATAAACATAACAACGAAATACAAATAAAAACATGAAAAATAAAAACCTAAATTGAAAGTGGCGATTAAATTTTTTTCCTAACCTGCAGCCGTTTGTTGTACGAAGTATTCGAAATTCAGCCCTCCTTCCTCAGGGTTCCTTTCTCGAGGTAAAATCCAGCAGAAAGCAGTAAGGCACTACATGACGAGTATTCAGTTCTGTTTTTGAGTATCTATGAATAAGTGATTTTATATCACATCCTGATTTTCAAGAGGATTGCCATGTTTAATTAAGAAATCAAAATCATTTAGTTAATCATGCAATTTTGGGAATATTCCATTTTTTACTGATATATACTACAATAACAAAGAAATTATTTAAGATTTTAGATTTATGCATAAGTATTCTTATGGTTCCAAAACGCATGGTTCTCAGTTCAGTCCCACTGTGTGGTAACTTGGCATGTGTCTTCTACTATAGCCTGAGACCAACCAAAGCCTTGTCAGTGGATTTTGTAGACAGAAACTGAAAGAAATCAATCGTATATATGTATGTATGTATGTAAGTCTGTGTGTGTGTCTTTGTGTTTCTCTCTCATCACTGCTTCACAACTGGTGTTCGTTTTTTACATCCCCATAACATACTGGTTTCACAAGAAGAAACTGATAGAATAAGTACCAGGCTTATCAAAATTTAAAAAGCTCTACGCAGTGTCTCACATTTTTGTTGCCCACTCAGTTGTATCTATCAATTTATCTTTGTGTGTGTGTATGTGTACATACATATATATATATGTATGTATATATATATATGGATTTCGTGGACAGGAACTGAAACAAATCAATCGTATATATATGTATATATGTAAGTGTATGTGTTTTAGTATTGGCAACATGAATGACAATGGCCAGAGACTACTTGAATTTTGCACATACCATAACCTGTGCATCACCAACACATTCTTTCCCAACAAGACATCCCACAAGGCATCTTGGAGACATCCAAGATCTCCCCACTGGCATCAGTTGGATCTCATCATTACACGAAGATCCTTTCTGAATTCTGTTCAACTGACCCGTAGCGCGGATTGTGACACAGATCATTCACTAATAAGAAGGGTGAGGATTCTGCCTAAAAAGTCCATCACTCCAAGAAAATGAGCCAACCACGCATTAACACTGCCAGAATCTCGGACCCTACACTGCAACAATGTTTTGCTGTTTCTATCAAGGTTGCCCTCAGTAGCGGCCCAACCTCCTCTGCTGAAAGTAGGTGGAATTATATCAAGGAAGCTTCGTATACAACATCAATAGATACTTTCGGAATGAGAGAAAGGTAAAACCCAGATTTTGTTCAGTGCTGGGCTCTCAGAGCTGGAAACAGTTATCGAAGCAAAGCGTGCAGCTCTGATGCAATACAAGAGTGTTTCTTCTACAAAGTCACTCGAAGAACTCAGAAAGGCAAGAAATAAAACCCAACTCGCTGCCAGACGCTGTGCAAATGGGTATTGACAGGAAATCTGTCAGAGTATCCAGTCAGCTGCTGACAGTGGCGACACCCGTGGGATGTATGCCGGTTTGAAGAAGGCCCTCGGTCCATCCGTAACCACCTCAGCCCCTCTGAAATCAACTACTGGAGATCTCATCAAGGACCAAAGCAAGCAAATGGATACATGGATGGAGTACTACCAGGATCTCTACTCACGAGAGGTAGCTGAGGCTGCAATCGAGGGTGTCAAGATCTTGCCAGTCATGCGTGAACTTGACAGTCTGCCATCTATAGCAGAGCTCACCAAATCTATTGACTCCCTAGTAAGTAACAAGGCTCCGGGAAAAGACGGCATCCCCTTAGAGATCATCAAAACCGGCAAAAACATCATCCTGCTTCGGCACATTCATGAGCTTCTGTGTCAGTGCTGGTTAGAGGGTACAGTCCCTCAGAATATGCGGGATGCTAACATCATTACGCTTTACAAAAATAAAAGTGACCGTGATGATTGTAACAATTACCGTGGAATATCTCTTCTAAGCACAGTTGGAAAGGCCTCTACTCGCATTATCCTGTCCAGGCTGCAACTAATTGCTTCTCGAATTTCCCAGAATCGCGGTGTGGCTTTAGAAGAAGCGATCAACTATTGACATGATATTCTCCATACGCCAACTTCAGAAGTCCAGAGAGCAGAACATGCCATTATATATGGCCTTCATTGATCTGACAAAGGGCTTTGACTTGGTAAGTAGAAAAAGCCTCTTCATCCTGCTCCAAAAAATCGGATGTTCACCAAAGCTGTTGAGGATCATCAAATCATTCCATGCTAATATGCAAGGCACCATACAGCACAATGGTTCAACATCAGCCGCCTTCCAAATAAAAAAATGGGGTAGAGCAAGGTTGTGTCCTTGCTCCTACATTATTTGGCATCTTCTCGCTGCTGCTGTCACATGCCTTTGAGACATCAGATGATGGAGTGTTTCTGCACAGTAGAAGTGATGGGAAGCTGTTCAATCTCTCGCGTCTGCGTGCCAAGACCAAAATCTCAGAAGCGTCCTGATCAAGGAGATGCTATTTGCTGATGATGATGCCGCTCTGGTATCACACACAGAAGAAGCCTACGAAGGCTCAGCAACTGTTTTGAGCAAGCATTTGGCAACTTTGGCTTAGTTATCAGCCTCAAGAAGACCAACATCATGGGTCAGACTACATCGGACATCCCAAACATACATATTGGAGACCACAGAGTATAGGAGGTGGAGAAGTTTACCTATCTTGGCTCTACCGTCACCTACAACCTATCCCTTGATGCTGAGCTCAATATACGCATTGGCAAGGCAGCTGCTGTGATGGCTCAACTCACCAAACGCGCATGGGACAACAATAAGCTGACCAAGACCACAAAAATGAAGATTTACCAGGCATGTGTACTTAGCACTCTACTGTATGACTTTGACGCCATACTCACGCCATACGACGCCATACGTCGCCTAAATATCTTTCACCTGCGCTGTCTCCGGAAAATCCATCGCATCAAATGGCAGAATCATGTCCCTAACAAAGATGTCCTCAAGCAAGCAGGAATACCAATCATGTTTGCACTCTTCACACAAAGACGTATGAGATGGCTTGGACATGTTAGCCGTATGGAAGATGGCAGAATCCCCAAGGACATACTCAACGGAGAGCTTGCTAGGGGCACTAGGTCTGTGGGAAGACTGTTCTTACGATACAAGGATGTTTGCAAAAGGGACATGAATGCCTGCAACATCAAATTACCAACTGGGAAGCAGTTGCCAGCAACCGTGGAGATTGGCGACGTACCGTAAAAGAGGGAACACAAAGGAGTGACATAGTGAGAAAGGAGAAATGGAAAGACAAGAAAATACGTCAACAAGAAACTATGACATTACAACCAGTCAGGCAAAGTCTTCGTTACATTTACGGCACCTGCCAGAGGGAGTGTTTGTCCCGGATAGGACTACACAGCCACAGCAAGAGATGTATTAGGACATGAAATGTAAAAGCCGGACTAGATTATTTTATGCGCAACTCCATTGTCTCCCGAGACAAAAAGGATGCCAACAACAATATATATGGATTTCGTAGACAGGAACTGTAACAAATAAATCGTATATATATGTATGTAGCTTTTTACATTCTGAGATTTAATAATACATTTTAGAGAGTTACTTCCCGTATATAAACCGAGCGAAAATGCATTAAAAATGCGGAAAAAATGATGGTAATTTTTTTTTAATCGTAAACTCATCGTAGACGTGCGCTAATACTACTATAAGATACCCGGTTTTGGTTAAACTGCACTGCAAAATGTGGGAGTTGTTAGGAATCTAAATCGTAGGAGACAGATACACAACCTCTCTTTTATATATAGAGATAAACTCAAAGAGCAACTAGAAAGTGAAAGTAGTATCTAACTTAGGATGTCTCATAGATAGTGGTGGCAATGGTGTTGGAGGTGGTAGATGTGGTTATCATGGCAGCGGTGGTGGTGGTGGTGTAGTGGTGACAGTGGATGTGTATGATGGCAGCAATTATAGTGTTGGTGTTTTTGTAGAGGTGGTGGGGTGGTGCGGCGGCAGTGGATGATAATGATATGATGATGATAGTAGTAGTAGCATTGATTATGTTAGGATGTCTCATGGATGGTAGTGTTGAAGACATTGCAGAGTGTAGTGGGGGTGAAATTGGTGATTTTGAATATGATGCTGGTATTGGTCTTGGGGTTGTGGTGGTGGCATTGGAGGTTGTAGTAATGGTTGTGGTGGTGGTTGTGAAGATGATTCTGATATTGATAGTCTTTGCATTGAGGTGGTGGCAGAGTCAGAGTAAATAATAAGAGCCCAGTTAACAAAAGATTCTTAAAGTTCGGAGATCATAAGATAGAGAGCAAGAAGTTAAAAGTTCCAATACTGACCCAATTCCTACACCCCAGATTCTTCAACTATTTTATAAGAAAGGGGTTAATGGCAGGATAGGGATTCAGCTTTAAAATAAATTGTATAACAAAAAATACATAAATAAATTACTGCTCCAACGATGTAATTTTAGTATGTGTGTATGTATGTATGTTTGTGTGTGTGTGTGGTTGTGTGTGTGTGTGTGTGTAAGCAATGCAAACAATGGAAAATAATTTAAACACGTATTTTCTGATTTCTAAGGATGGATATTTATGCGTATGAATCTTTTTCTTTTTATTTTCTTTCAAATATAATTCTAGGGAACTGAAAAAGCTGTGTACGATGCCAAGCGAATTTAGCTATTTACGATGAACGGATGTTTACGTCACAAACGAATCTGTAGGTCTGTTTACATGTTTACGTTAACCACGTCACAAAATAGCTGTTTACGTCACAGTAACAATATTTTGAGAGGCAGTAAATAATATGAGGTCGAAAGAAAGAATACCATTGGTTAAAATTCGAATTATTAAACAACGTTAAACTTAGAAATTACAATTCCGTTTTCATTTTGGTTTACAATTATGTTTTCTTTTGACACATTCTACCAGTATACGAAGTCTCAAATTGTTTAGTTAACTAGGAAAATCTGGCCTTCAAACTGAAAAGATCCGATACTAATGAACATAACGAAGAAACAATTAGTAATTATCAAACACATGCTCATTACAAATTAATTAGTTGCTGATGCTGCTGCTACTGCTCCAGTAGTAGTAGTAGTAGTAGTAGTGGTGGTGGTGGTGGTGGTGTAACCCCAGGTTAGTTCTGACCGAGCGTGCATGTATGATCAAAAGCATTGCCGCTATGATCAGCCAGTGTTTACTTTTTACTCTGTTACTACTTGTTTCCGTCATTTGACTGCGGCCATGCTGGAGCACCGCCTTTGGTCGAGCAAATCGACCCCAGGACTTATTCTTTGTAAGCCTAGTACTTATTCTATCGGTCTTTTTTGTCGAACCGCTGAGTTACGGGAACGTAAACACACCAGCATCGGTTGTCAAGCGATGTTGGGGGGACAAACACAGACACACAAACATATACACACACATACATATATATATATACATACATATATACGACGGGCTTCTTTCAGTTTCCGTCTACCAAATCCACTCACAAGGCTTTGGTCGGCCCGATGCTATAGTAGAAGACACTTGCCCAAGGTGCCACACAGTGGGACTGAACCCGGAACCATGTGGTTGGTAAGCAAGCTACTTACCACACAGCCACTCCCGTACTTATACATTGTGTATCTAGGACTACATTATGTGATGTTCGGTTTTAGTTTTTTGCATCTTTTTTTTTAAGGTGGTAGGGTGTGATTTGAAGGAGATTTAACTGCTACTACTTGCAGGTCAAGGGATCATGTACAGGATTCTCTTTCGTTAACTGAAGGAATGAATATAAAAAAATATATAATAATGATGAACGAAGTCTCCCAGCAGCGAATTAGGAACGTGAGCGTGTGTGTGAGTGCATATTATTGTGTGTACATGTATGTGGTGTTTGTTTGTTTGTGTGTGTGTGTGTGTGTGTGTGTGTGTGTGTTGTGTGTGTGATGGTGATCCCATTCGGTCAGACACTGACCATGGGTTTGCACCTAGAGAGTTACCCTCTGAGGCACAAGTCTGGGTAAGGTTGTTTTATGGAAGACCAGCAGTCGCCCATGCATACCGGCCTCCCCTCTCCACGTCACCGATGTTGTCCAAGGGAGAGGCAAAGGGGCCGATTCAGCTTGGCACCTGTGACGTCACAACTCATTTCTACAGCTGAGTGAACTGGAGCAACGTGAAATAAAGTGTCTTGCTCAAGAACACAACACGCAGCTCGGTCCGGGATTCGAGCTCACAACCTCACGATCGTAAGCTCGACGCTCTAACCACTTAGCCACGCGCCTTCACACGTGTGTGTGCATATTTAATATTCATTGTTGATTTTAGTTCCAATCGTTCCTTTGCGATAGGCCCTTCTAAGCTCAGAGTGCGGAATCATCTTTTCCTCCCAGTCATTGTAACTAGTTCTAACAGTGACTCTCCATGTGTTCCGATCCAGATCATCAGTTTCCCAATCACTTTGGTTCATATCTAGTTTCTTCTGGTTTTCCTTCACACAGTCTTTGTGTGCAATTATGTTCTGTTGTCAAAAAAACACCAACTGTTTCTTACGACGTGTGTCATATGTCACACAACTCGTATGACAATATATGGACTTAGTTTACAAAAAACATTTCTTCAGAATCAGATTCCAAAGAGCAAAGATGAAGAAGAAACTTGAATAATATCTCTCACTTAAATAGAGAATACCAAACTCATTCCCTATGGATACCGTATTTATTACAGCGAGTGGCTTGTAAACGTATCTAACGAGCGAAAGTGAGTTAGATACGTTTACAAGCCACTCGTTGTAATAAATACGGTATCCATAGGGAATGAGTTTGGTATTTTATTTATTACACACGAATAAACGACCATATTTTATTAACCCAATAACTAAATTCTTCACATCGTGTTTTATGAATGACAAAAGTAGTGCCGTCACCGTGACCTCGGGTCATCACCATGGATTGACCAATCAGAAGCAGCGCTCGCAGTATCTGACATATGTTAGATACCAAAAATATCTCAAAGTGTTCTTACTCACATGTGTGTAATAAACCATGTCAATCCATTGCAATAACTACATTTCGAAATGACTACCTTTCGCCTTGATCATAGCCTGTAAACAAGTGGTCACTAAGTTTCATGAACGACACCACTTCATCCGACTTGACCCACGAAGACAGAAGAGCTTTTTTCAGATTCGACACATCTGTATACGAGCAAGCAGAAACATTACTCTCCAAGATGGACCAGATAGCAAAGTCCATGGGATTGATGTCTAGACTTGATGGAAGCCATACCATTTTGTCCCCCAAACCGCTGAAATCCTCTTTGCACCATCTCTGTGTCAAATTGGATGTGTGGTCCGGACTTCTGTCTTGAATGAATATGTAAAGGTCATCAAAGATTTCTGTGACCGGGGGTAACACTTTCTCATCCAACATTTCTTCATAAACTTCACTGTTGATTTTAACGCCAGCATTGATGAAAGGAGACATGGACCCATCAGATGCAACTGCGGCCCACAACCATGAGAGAAGCTGGCCTCTGACAGCATAAATGACTCCTGCTATCTTTGGGAAAGTCTCCTGTATTACATGCATGAAGCCTATCATTCTGCCTGATGGTAACTTACCTTCACCGTGAAGATCTCGTGGACCAATCAACACATCGTTAGCGGCACTCTTCATCTCTGCTAACATCGTTTTATCCCTGTCGAGCCGTTTATTCTTGAAAGCTGCTGAAATTATCTGCTGAGATTGTTTCTTGTACGCAGTTACCTTTAAATCCTCTTTAAAAATCTTGTGCATCAACGATTTCGAAATATCAAGAGCTTTTTGCAATTTTTCTTTAACACCTGCCGAGATTTCGGTTCATTCGCTTCTTCGCAGCTCCAACAGTTTGTTTGGTACGAATTTATCTTTTCCTACGATGAATTGGCTTGCTAGAGGTAGTATATTTCTTTATTTACCTATAAAAAGGTTTACATATAGGAGACGTTACTAATGGAAGCACTCCGACGACGAGGGTTCCGGTTGATCCGATCAACGGAACAGCCTGCTCGTGAAATTAACGTGTAAGTGGCTGAGCACTCCACAGACACGTGTGCCCTTAACGTAGTTCTCGGGGATATTCAGCGTGACACAGAGAGTGACAAGGTCGGCCCTTTGAAATACAGGTACAACAGAAACAGAAAGTAAGAGTGAGAGAAAGTTGTGGTGAAAGAGTACAGCAGGGATCACCACCATCCCCTGCCGGAGCCTCGTGGAACTTTTAGGTGTTTTCGCTCAATAAACACTCACAACGCCCGGTCTGGGAATCGAAACCGCGATCCTACAACCGCGAGTCCGCTGCCCTAACCACTGGGCCATTGCGCCTCCGGAGACGTTACAAGGACACTTGCTTGAGGTAGTAGCAGACTCCATATATACCATTTCCAGGTATTGAACACTGTTTTACATTACACATTCAACTCTTTTCTTATGTCCCCTGTTGCTCACTCCAGCTGTTTTCAAAGCAACAATACGGTCACGTTTTGCTTTCTACGCCATGTTTGTTTACTAACCATTTACAGACGAACGAAGCAATAGACACACGAACAAAAGACATATGCAAATCTTCGTGTAAAATGTTGATTACCTGAACTGATATTCTTTAAGAAAAGTTTAAAATATGGGTAAATTTTTCTGGTACACCATGTACATAGCATTGATAACAACTGTGTTTTCTTATTTCTTATTTCTTTATTGGCCACAATGGGCTAGACAGAGGGGAGAAACAAGGACAAAGGGATTAAGTCGATTATATCGGCCCCAGTGCGTAACTGGTACTTAATTTATCGACCACGAAAGGATGAAAGACAAAGTCGACCTCGGCGGAATTTGAACTCAGAATGTAGTGACAGACGAAATACCTATTTCTTTATTACCCCCAAGGGGCGAAACATAGAAGGGACAAACAAGGACAGACATAGGTATTAAGTCGATTACATCGACCCCAGTGCGTACTTATTTAATCGACCCCGAAAGGATAAAAGGCAAAGTCGACCTCGGCAGAATTTGAACTCAGAACGTAGTGACAGACGAAATACCACTAAGCATTTCGCCCGGCGTGCTAACGATTCTGCCAACTCGCTGCCTTAAATAACAACTATGTTTTCTGTGTTGTTTTTGTTTATGGACAAACTTAGATATCGAAGACACACGCACACACGACGGGCTTCTTTCAGTTTCCGTCTCCCAAACCCACTCACAAGGCTTTGGTCAGCCTGAGACTATAGTGGAAAGGTAGTTGTTCGGTTTAGGGATATATAAAAGAGAATAAAAATTAAGGGGGAGATAAGTAGTAAAAAAAAGCAAAAGGACATAACTTAGGAACATAAACAAGTCAACTTAAAGATGTTTGGCCGTTCTTTACTTAGCCAAACATGTATGTGGTTGCTCACTGAAATGTGAATTATTTTTAGATTCTTGTTGAATCTTTTCCTCCTAATGGCTTCTTTAAATTCAGGACCTCAATGTTCCACTAAATTGTTTTCTCAGTACAGATAATCAAGGAAAAAGACAACCTTGAGAGCTTTCAAATCAGTCCCCAAAACCGGTTCTGTGTTGATCACTTGTGCCTGAACTTAGGCCTTGTAGAAGCGGTATAACACCACTCCATGAGCTGAGTCTTTCTGGATCATAAAGATACATCAACATTTCATCTCCTGCCACCAGACTGAGAATAAAAAAAGAAGCACGGTAACGATAACAGGTTGGGTTGAGTAAGGGGACCCAGATGCAGAGTGGGTCAATCATATGGCCATAGAAGCTTATTAAAAAAAACAAAAACACTTGCTGAAGCACAACCTCGAATTTAAGTGCCAAGGTGCAGAAAGGTAATTCCCCCACCCCGTCCCACTCTATAAATCGAATCCTACTCCCCCGCCCACCCATCCCTGGAAGGTTTGCACTCAAGAACCTTGATCCTGAACTTTGATATGTTAGAAGACAGAAATATGGCCACTTCAGTGGGATTTCTTTGTTGTGTAAAACTTAAACTAGAGATGTTAGGAGAATTCAAAGAATGCTTTTATCTCAACTGAGAGTCGTTATGGTGCTGCTCCTGCTCGATAACAAGGAAAATAATAAAAATAATAATAATAATAATAATAGTAATAGTAATGATAATAATAATAATAATAATAATAATAATAATAATAATAATAATAATAATAATAATAATAATAATAATAATAATAATAATAATAATAATAATAATAATAATAATAATAGTAATAATAATAATGATAATAATAATAATAATAATAATAATGATAATAATATTTTATGATGACGATCATGATAAAATAGCAATTGTAATAATGAACAAAAGACATTATAAATCTATATGATCACTACTACCATCACCACCACTGCTGCTGCTGCTGCCGCCAGCAACAACAATAACAACCACGATAACAACAACAACAACAACAACAACAGTAGCAGCAGCAGCAAGAACACAAATGATCTTTGATCGTAGAACTGTTTCACTGGGGCCAAACCTGGGCCTAAATACTGATACCACCACCACCGCCACCACCACCACCACCACCACCACCACCACCACCACCACCATCACAACCATCACCACCACCACCACCACCGCCACCACCACCATCACCACCACCACCACCACCACCACCACCACACCACCACCACCACCACCACCACCACCACCACCACCACCACCACCACCACCACCAATACCACCACCACCACCACCACCACCACCACTACCACCACCACCAATACCACCACCACCACTACCACCACCACCACCACCACCACCATCATCACTACCATTACTGCTGTCTCCACCCTTGACAACAATTGCAACATTACAACCCAGGAAGGATTAAATGACCGTAACCAGGCCTGTGCATACACTTTTGATAGACAGAAGCTAATCCTCAAATAACCCATTTTGATAAAGAATGAATAGGTTCCAGCTAATCCAAGGATATGTACGCTTTACTGCTGGTGGTCTGTAATGAAATTGTTGTAAATCTTGTGAAGTAATTGATTTGGAAGAGAGTAGACAGTCTAAAGGGAGTCTAATTTGGAGAAAGACTGTGGCTAATTCATAGAAAGACCAACTAACCTATCAACAACTGATTAATCTGTTTTAAATACAACCAAAGTGACAACACCATTTTCTGTTTCTGCTACGTTTTTAAGGACGCAGGATAAAAACCACTTTTGTATACTTTGCTGAATTTCACGTTACCGACTTTGGCATGAACTCATCAATGGATTAATTCTTGTGAACAAACGCAGACAGTCTGTTACGATTTTAGTTTTGGATTTACCCTAAATTTTACCTTATGATATTTAGGTTTTGGATGAACAGTAGATGAAATTGTTGGGGTTAAAGACCTTTTGGTGAACTGTTTGGCAAAGTGGGAATTAGTCTATGAACAGAAAGTGGGGGCTGTGGGTAATTTAGTAAAGTGAGAATAGTCTAGGAATAGAGTGACCATCTTCCTCTGGGTTCCTAAACTTTTACTCTACGGTAATTAGATTTTAGATGAACCGTGGATAAAATTTATTGAGGTTAAAAGTCTCTTGATAAACTGTTTGATCTAGTGGGAATTAATCTGTGGGTAGAATACAAGATAACTAAAAGATAGAAAATATGTAGTTAATCTGTGGATTATCTATGGATAAACTGCTGTTTCTACGTATTGTAATTTGTTGATAAATAATGAGCGGATTAGGGATAACGTAAGAAGTGGTAGCAAATAATAATCTGTAACTTGATAAACAGTTAATATACTGAATAATTTGTGGTTAAAATTGGATTTAAAAACTTGGGGATGAACCATTGTTTAATCTAGGGTTACAGGGTTTTAGAATATCAAGACAGGGGTCTTTTGAACAAAGAAAATACTTAGTTATAAGGGCCCTTTGATTTATTTGTTATTTTTAAAGGGTGGTTTTGGCATTGTTTTTTAGTCTTACAAAATATTTTAGACAATTTGCCCCCCCCCCCCACAAACAAATAAATAACAGAAGCCCAGAAAGAAAAATGGGATCAGCATCGAATGCATCTGAGAATATTTTTGACCGACATAAGCTTGTGGTGGCACGGTGCATGTTTTATTTGAACGGTGACCGACATTTTGCTGGTAAAAATATTCTTTACAATCAAAAGAAATTCCCCTCTTGGGAATCGGTTTTGGTACACCTGACTGATACCTTGGCACCACAATTTGGTAAAATCCAACGAATTTACACACCCAACACTGGCACCAGAATTCTTACTCCATCATTATTGGAAACAAATAAGTGCTACGTGGCATCAAATTCCAAAAAGTTCAGCAAAATAAAGTAAGTAAAAGATTAATTTTTTAGATTTTTTGTTTTAATATTTTGTTTTTTAATTAATATTCTGATACAGTTCTTATATTTAAGAGATGAAGAATTATGTACATTATTTACATTATTTACATTTGACAGATATTTGTCCTCATCTTGTTTGTTGTTAACACAACGTTTCGGCTGGTATACCCTCCAGCCTTCTTCAGGTGTCTTGGGGAAATTTCAAACCTGGGTTCTCATTCCTAAGGTATTTTTTCGTTGTTGTTGTTATTATTATTATTATTATTATTATTATTATTATTATTATTATTATTATTATTATTATTATTATTATTCATGTCACTGCCTGGAATCGAGCTCGGAATCTTGGGGTTAGTAGCCATTCTGAGTTCGATTCCAGGTAGTGGGCACACGGTGTAGTGGTTAAGAGCGTGGGCTACCAACGCCAAGATTCTGAGTTCGATTCCAGGCAGTGACCTGAATAATAATAATAATAATAATAATAATAATAATAATAATAACATAAAAATATACCTTAGGAATGAGAACCCAGGTTCAAAATTTCACCCAAGACACCTGATGAAGGCTGAAGGGTATATCAGCTGAAATGTTGTGTTAACAACTAACAAGATGAGGACAAATATCCGTCAAATGTAAATAATGTATTATTATGATGTTAGACAAGACAGTTATAATTGACTTATCCCCTCTTATTATCGACTTGTCCCCTCTTGTAATCGACTTGTCCCCTCTTATAATCAACTTACCCTTCTTATAATTGACTCGTCTCCTCTCCACTTCTCCCCTCTTATAATTGACTTGTCCCCTCACCACTTATTCCCTCTTATAATCGACTTGTGCACTTTTATTATCGACTTGTCCCCTTCTAAATTGACTCATTCCTCCCCCGAAACCACTGGCCTTGTGCCAAAATTTGGAACCAATAATTGAGAGAGAGAAGTAAGGTAGCAAGATGGCAGAATGGTTAACATGTTGGGCTTTGTCCATCTTAACATCCTGTGTTCAAATTCTATCAGGGTCGATTTTGCATTTCATCCTTTCGGGATTGATAAAACGAGGACACTGGAGATGATGTAATCGATTCCACCCCTCTCTTGAAATTGCGTGGCTGTGTGGTAAGTAGCTTGTTTACCAACCACATGGTTCCGGGTTCAGTCCCACTGCGTGGCACCTTAGGCAAGTGTCTTCTACTCTAGCCTCGGGCCAACCAAAGTCTTGTGAGTGGATTTGGTAGACAGAAACTGAAAGAAGCCCGTCGTATATATGTATATATGTATATATATATATATATATATATATAATATATATATATATTATATATATATATATATGTATGTATGTGTATGTGTGTGTGTTTGTGTCTGTGCTTGTCCCCCTAGCATTGCTTGACAACCAATGCTGGTATGTTTATGTCCCCGTCACTTAGCGGTCCGGCAAAAGAGACCGATAGAATAAGTACTGGGCTTACAAAGAATAAGTCCCGGGGTCGAGTTGCTCGATTAAAGACAGTGCTCCAGCATGGCCACAGTCACATGACTGAAACAAGTAAAATAGTAAAAGAGTAAAAGAAAGTGTCAAAATTTGAAAACGCTGTTATGATGGGGAAAGTGCATAGACTAAGGGTTAAAGCTGTTGCACTCACAATCACAAGATAATGGTTTCAATTCCAACACTGGTAGTACAATGTGTTCTTGAGCAAACCTCTTCATTTGACATTGCTTCAGTCCACTCAGCTGTAAAGAGGCCACCCAGCAACAGACTGGTGCCCCATTCATGCAAAATGTTGGTCTGCTCTCTTTGTCAATGGAGTAGCAACATTCAAGAGCTACAACAACACAGAGTAAAGACACCCTAGAAAGTTCCCCTGTGAGGCACAAGTCTGGGCAAGGTTGCTTATAGAAGACCAGCAGTCATTCATGCATACCAGCTTCCCAACTCCATGCCACTGAGGTCACCCAAGGGAAAGGCAAAGGGGCCGATACAGCTTGGCATCAATGACATCACAACACATTTCCACAGCTGAGTGAACTGGAGCAACGTGAAATAAAGTGTCTTGCTCAAGAATACAACACACTGCCCAGTCTAGGAATCATGTATGTATGTATATATATATATATATATATATATAATATATATATATATACTCTTTACTCTTTTACTTGTTTCAGTCATTTGACTGTGGCCATGCTGGAGCATCACCTTTAGTTGAACAAATCGACCCCAGGACTTATTCTTTGTAAGCCTAGTACTTATTCCATCGGTCTCTTTTGCCGAACCGCTAAGTGACGGGGACGTAAACACACCAGCATCGGTTGTCAAGCGATGTTGGGGGACAAACACAGACACACAAACATACACACACACACACACACACACACACACGACGGGCTTCTTTCAGTAGTTTCCATCTACCAAATCCACTCACAAGGCTTTGGTCGGTCCGAGGCTATAGTAGAAGACACTTGCCCAAGGTGCCACACAGTGGGACTGAACCCATGACCATGTGGTTGGTAAGCAAGCTACTTACCACACAGCCACTCCTGCACCTTAACCTATCTATATGCATTCAATGCTGCTGTGAAATTAGACCCTCTCTTTGAGAGGCTTACAGGAATGACATGGAACTGATCTGCTCTTTATTGCTTCCCAATTCCTGTCTTACCTATTATGTATTCTCTGTGATAATATCAATTATTCTGTTTGTGACGATGTCTGCCCTAATGAAGGCTACGCTTTCAAAGGGAAATAACTTCGTCATCACCTCGACTGTTATTTCTCGCTTTGGTAGTCAGACAGGCTGAGGGCTGAGAGTAAGAGAGCAAAAAAGGGAGAGAGAGAGAGAGAAGAGGTAACAAATGTATTGGGGGAGGTGACCGTGATGAAAGAGGATAGACAATAAAAGGAGGAGGAGGCAGAGGAGGAGAAATGAACCATATGCAAGCATCTCTGCCCTACAAAAAAGTTAATTACCTTTGTCAACCTTGCGGTGAAGAAGCTCATAAGTCAGTCCCTCCAGGCCTCCCTGTAACTGCAAAAATAATAAAAAAAAAAACTTGGGAGTTGCAAGAACCTGGGGTAGCAGCTGAAGTCCCTAAATATCACCAAGGCCGGATATTGTGTTGATCTCAGAAACATCCAAACAATGCTTCCGTTAGAACTCCCTGTTTCCTAGGAGGGCCAGAGTGAGGAGACAAACGAGGCTGGGAGCTTATGGAGTTACACCAAAGCAATGGTTAGCAAAAAAGGTGGGATACAGACGGTTTGCAGGCCAGGCCTTAATGGCAGAGCTTATATCATGCTGGGCATCACAGGAGCCAGTAGGCAAAAGGCTATCAGGTTGTCTTTGGAGGTAGCTGAGAAGGACATTATATTTCTTTACTGCCCACAAGGGACTACACACAGAGGGAACAAACAAGGACAGACAAACGGGTTAAGTCGATTATATCAACCCCAGAGCATAACTGGTACTTATTTAATCGACCCCGAAAGGATGAAAGGCAAAGTCGACCTCGGCGGAATTTGAACTCAGAACGCAACGGCAGACAAAATGCGGCTACGCATTTCGCCCGGCGTGCTAACGTTTCTGCCAGCTCGCCGCCTGAGAAGGACATTAGGTTGTCTGTGGAGGTAACTCCAGGTGATTGTGGATTAGGTATGAGCCCTGGAAGGAGCAGTGCTACCAGAGGTAGAGCTAGAAGCTGGGGTTTGATCAATCCCAGCTGAGCCAATTGGGTGAGGGTGTTTGATACTGATAAACCTGTAACACTTAATGACCACAGGAAATCTCACAGATAATGTGGCTGAGTATCTCACTGGAGGATGTATGGAAAAATTACTGTTACTATAAGTGTGTAGGGTCTGCAGTTGGTAGTCGTAGCTCCCACGGATATATAAACAATGAAAAACATATACTGAACAGGCATGGCTGTGTGGTAAGAAGCTTGCTTCCCAACCACATGGTTCTGGGTTCAGTACCACTGCTTGGCACTTAGGAAAAGTGTCTTCTGCTATGAGTGGATGTAGTAGACGGAAACAGAAAGAAGCCCATCATATAGATATGTATGTGTGTGTGTGTGTGGTGTGTGTGTGTGTATATATATATATATATATATATATATATATATATATATATATATATATATATATGTATATATATGTGTGTATGTCTTTGTGACTGTGTTTGTCCCCCCACCATCACTTGACAACTGATGTTGGTGTGTTATGTCTCTGAAACTTAGCGATTTGGCAAAAGAGACTGATAGAATAAGCACTAGGCTTACAAGGAATAAGTCCTGGGGTAGATTTCTTTGACTAACAAAATACCTTCAGGGCAGTCCTCCAACGTGGCTGCAGTCAAATGACTGAAATATGTAAAAGAGTCAAAGAATATATATATATATATATATACAAATTGAGATAGGGGTTGTAAATGCAACCCTCCATGGGATAACATATATCCAATATACTGCTAGTGAAGTACCCAACAAAGTTAATACATAAATGTTAAGGATTGCGATGCAATCAATTCATTTACTGTATTATATGGGCAAAGGTAAAATGATTTACCACAAATTACTAATAGAAGATAAGAAAATGGAGAAATACATCTAAATCAAATATCAATTACCAGATAATACTCAATCACATACTTTATTAAACCACCAAAGTATGTGATTGAGTATTATCTGGTAATTGATATTTGATTTAGATGTATTTCTCCATTTTCTTATCTTGTATATATATATTTATATATCCCTCTCTCTCTTTCGGAGAGGCACAAGCACCTACACGCATATATACACACACGGCAGTAACTTCCGCCTGCCGAATTCAATCACCATATATATATATATGTGTGTGTATATATATATATATATATATATATAGTATGTATCGTTTATCTTTTACTTGTTTTAGTCATTAGAATGTGGCCATGCTGGAGCAGCGCCTTATTAGTTAAATGAATTGACTGCAATACTTTATTTTTCTTTTCAACCTGGTACGCATTTTGTTTGTCTCTTTTGCCAAACAACTAAGTTACAGGAATGTAAACACACCAACACTGGTTGTCAAGTGCTGGTGGTGGACAAACACAAGCTCATACAGACACACACAAGGCTTTGGGAGGCCTGAGGCTTATAGCTAAGGACACTTGCCCAAGGTGCCATGCAGTGGGACTGAACCTGGAACTCTGTGGTTGGGAAGCATGCCCTCAGCAGTCATGGCCCATGATTCACTGCTGTGTAACATGGCAGTTCGCATACATGCATCATGCAGTCTACCTTCCATCCTGAGCGAGAGGCCCTTAGTTGCCAGCAGAAGTAGGAGCTCCCTGAACTTTGCTCAGGCTATCCTTATTCTAGCTGCTGCACTCTCAGAGCAACCAACCCCACTACAGACTTGGTCACCTAGGTAACAGATATATATATATATATATATATATGCATGTGTGTGTATATGGTTGTGTATCTCTGTTTGTCCCCCCAACATCACTTGACAACTGATGCTGGTGTGTTTATATCCCTGTAATTTAGCGGTTTGGTAAAAGAGACCGATAGAATAAGTACTAGGCTTACAAAGAATAAGTTCTGGGGCTGATTTGTTCAACTAAAGGCAGTGCTCCAGCATGGCCATAGTCAAATGACTGAAACAAATAAAAGAGTAAAGGAATATATGTGTGTGTGTATGTGTGTGTGTATATATATATATATATATATGTGTGTGTGTGTGTATGTATGTATATGTCATGGCACTCCGTCGGTTACAATGACGAGGGTTCCAGTTGATCTGATTAACATCAGTGGAACAGCCTGCTCGTGAATTTAACGTGCAAGTGGCTGAGTACTCCACAGACATGTGTACCCTTAACGTGGTTCTCGGGGAGATTCAGCGTAACACAAAGTATGACATGGCTGGCCCTTTTGAAATACAGGTACAACAGAAACAGGAAGAAAGAGTGAGAGAAAATTGTGGTGAAGGAGTACAGCAGGGTTTGCCATCACCCCCTGCTGAAGCCTCGTGGAGCTTTTGGTGTTTTCGCTCAATAAACACTCACACTGCCCGGTCTGGGAATCGAACCCATGATCCTATGACACACGAGTCCACTGCCCTAACCACTGGACCATTGCGCCTCCACTATGTATTTGTATACACACATGAAATATGTAATTAATATATTTATATATATATATTTTATATAGAATGGATAAAACAATACCCTTAATGTAATCTCCTGGTAGACTGAACGTGACTTAGTGCAGGATTTTTCAGATACAGGGATAGTCCAATTCCACTTTCTTCTTCATGAAAAATACACACGTGTGCACAGACACACTCGCACATGCATGTGCACACACACGCACGCACACACACACGCGCACTCACATGCGCGCATGAGACAATTCGAGCCACTCAATTCTGTAATAGCTGTTAAAGCATTAATCTTTTAATTCTCTTAACGAGCTAATTATCTTAAAAGCTCAGGTTTTTTTAGTCTTTGTGGTTGGTTTAGAAGCTGAAAATAGAATACAGGAAGCGGTGTGGGGGAAGGCCTGGGGGCCGCCTTCGGCGTACAATGCGAACAATAATACATAAAAAAATTATGAGATAAATAAAGAAATAAATAAATAAATAAACCACAAAACAACAATAGAAGGAAAAAAAAAACAATAAGAAAAAAAACATAAGAAATAAAGTGATTAATTTATGAATATATTAATTTTTCTGGGCTTTAGTTTTTTATTATTCAATCTGGCAGAGTCGTTAGCACACCTGAAAAACAGCTTTGTGGCATCTCATCCTTCTTTACATTTGGAGTTCGAATTCCATTGAGGTTGACTTTGCTTTTTATCCTTTAAGGGGTCAAGAAAATCAGTACCAGTTAAGCAATGGGGGTTGTTGTAATCAACTAGCCTCTTCTGCAAAGTTTTGAGGCCTTGTGTCAACAGTAGACAGGATTCATCATCATCATCATCATCATCATTGTTTAACGTCCGCTTTCCATGCTCGCATGGGTTGGACGGTTCAACTGGGGTCTGGGAAGCCAGAAGGCTGCACCAGGCCCAGTCTGATCTGGCAGTGTTTCTACAGCTGGATGCCCTTCCTAACGCCAACCACTCCGTGAGTATAGTGGGTGCTATTTATGTGCCACTGGCACAGGTGCCAGACGAGGCTAGTAAACGGCCACGATCGGATGGTGCTTTTTACGTGCCACCAGCACGGGGACCAGACGAAGCTGGCAACGGCCATATTATTATTATTATTATTATTATTATTATTGAGTGAGAGAGCAGTGCATGCCATCAAAGTGACACTGTGGTAAAATATACGAAGCCCAATATACCCATCATGACTACCCGTCTGATAAGGGTACACCAGGCACATGCATCACAACCATATGTGCGTGACAAGGTGATCTCATATTAAGATAAACAGTGCATGATTTTGCAGGTGGGGCCCAGTTAGAATTTTCTTCTGGCCGAGTAACCCATCCTGCTCAAAAGGTCCCTGAATAAGGATTGTTTAAGGATGTTGAACAAAACACTCATGTTTCCAGAGGTGAATTATTCAAACCCCAAAGAATCCCTCTCAGCACATGGCTATGATGCTCCCCCACTACTTCTGCTCGTGATCAGAGATGCACATATCGTCAGCCAGTAAGGGACATGGTCAACTGGTTAAGGTCAAACAACTGACAAGCAAATCTGTGGTATTGAGCAGAATATTTGCTGTAGCCCATCTTTTATACCAAGACAAAACAATGTACATGATAACACTTCCAATCAGTTAAGATCAGAAGCCATGAGATCCACTGCCTGGTACTGCATCAGGGCATTTAATATTATTATTATTATTATTATTATTATTATTATTATTATTATTATTATTATTATTATTAATGTGGCAAGCTGTCAGGATTGTAATTAGTGCATTAGGAAAAATGTCTAGTGACATTTCTTCCACCAATTTGATTTTTATATCACGTTTGCCATAGAGAACAGTTAGATTTATCTCAGCTGGCTGTGTGGTAAAAAGCTTGCTTCCCAACCATATGGTGCCAGGTTCAGTCCCACTGCATGACACCTTGGGCAAGTGTCTTTTCTACTCTAGCCTCAGGCTGACCAAAGCTTTGTGATTAGATATATGTGTCAGAAACTGAAAGAAGTCCATCGTATATATATATATATATATATATATATTTTTATATGTATGTCGGTGGCACGTAAAAAAACATTTGAGCGAGGTCATTGCCAGTTCCGCTGGACTAGCTCCTGTCCAGGTGGCATGTAAAAAACACCATTTGAACATGGCCATTGCCAGTACCGTCTGACTGGCCCCTGTGCCGGTGGCATATAAAAGCACCCACTACAGTCTCGGAGTGGTTGGCGTTAGGAAGGGCATCCAGCTGTAGATATTCTGCCAGATCAAGATTGGAGCCTGGTGCAGCCATCTGGTTTGCCGGTCTTCAGTCAAATCGTCCAACCCATGCCAGCATGGAAAGCGGACGTTAAACGATGATGATGATGATGATATGTATTTGGGTGTCTGTGTTTGTCCCCCAACCATTACTTGACAACCGATATAGGCTAGCTTTGTCTGTGTATTTTATCCCAATTAAATGTTATGCAGCTTTGTAATAAATTCTTCAATTCACATGTTTTGCGCCTGTGTTTTTGTTATTGTTGTTAGTAAGAAACCATTCTAGCATCTCAGTGACAAAGCACCTCACTAACTACTTTACTTATGTATATATATACATATATATATATACTACACTACCCGTGACCCATTGGGTTACCGGGGAAGTCTGAGTTTCCCAGCAACAGAGTTTTGTTTTGTAGGTTTTTTCTTTCCCATATTATTTCGCATGCTTTCAATGAATGTGACATTGAAATCACATATAAATGGCTCTTTTCCCCAGTAAAGGAAAGATTTGGCTGCTATTTCTTGCACGCCCTGCTACCATGAAACAGGTATTTTGGGTCCTTTATTGAAAATAACTGTTACGTGGTAGCAGGGCGTGCTAGAAATAGCGGCCAAATCTTTGGCGGTGAAATACATTGAATGCACTTGAAAGAAACCTATGGAAAAAACTATTTCACACCCAGGTTATGAACAGGTCTTTTACAAAATATTTACCATATTTCTAAAAACATTTTCTCTTAAAAAAATTCTGTCTATTATGATGTGTCTAATGGAAAGGTTAAAGTTTCTTCCCTTTCAGGATTAAGTTATTTTCAGAGTATTTTCTAATTATGCACTGTTTTGGTTATTTACCCTGGTAACTGTTTATCTATTTTTTCCATGTTAATTGCAAACAAAGGGGAAAATACACACATCTATTTATATATATATATGTATATATATCATCATCATCATCAGTTAACATCAGCTTTTCATGCTGGAATGGGTTAAATAGTTTGACTGGAGCTAATGAGCCGGAGAGCTGCACCGGGTTCCAGTCTGATTTGGCATGGATTCTACAGCTGGACGTCCTTCCTAATGCCAATCACTCCAGGAGTGTAATGGGTGTTTTTATGGGTGTTTACATAGCACTGGCAACGACATATATATGTATATATATATATATATATATATATATATATATATATATATATATATAAGGCTTCTTTCAGTTTCCATCTACCAGATCCACTCAAAAGGCTTTGGTCATCCCAAGGTGCCATGCAGTGGGACTGAACCTAGAACCATGTGGTTGGGAAGCAAGCTTCTTACCACACAGTCATGCCTGCACCTATACACACATACATATACATACACACACACACATATATATATATATATATATGTTCATATGTATGTATGTTCATAAATATTTGCATACATACACATACACACACACACACATATACATATATATAAATAAGGTGGGGAACCTATACGCCAAGGAAACCGGGAAACCGGTCCTTATGAGCCAGGCGTGGCTTGAGAAGGAACAAACAAAATCAAGATATTACGTTTGTTCCTTCTCAAGCCATGCCTGGCTCATAAGGGCCGGTTTCCCGGTTTCCTTGGCGTATAGGTTCCCCACCTGGATGGGATCCCGGTCTGTCACAGGTGAGCTGCAAGCTGCAGGCGGAAAGAGTGAGATAAATTTGTGGCGAAAGAGTCAGCAGAAGTTTCACTATTACCTCTGCCGGAGCCATGTGGAGCTTAGGTGTTTCACTCATAAACACACACACCACCTGGTCTGAGATTCGAACCCACGATCACTCAACCACGACCCCTTGACCCTTAACCCTGATCCCTCAACCGCGATACTTCGACCGCGATCCCTCGACCACAATCCCTCAACTGCAATCCCTCAACTGCAATCCCTCGACCACGATTCCTCGACCACGATCTCTTAACCCTCGACCGCGATCCCTTGACCCTCAACTGCGATCCCTTGACCGCGATTCCTTGGCCCTCGATCATGATCTCTCGACCGCGATACCTCGACTGTGATTCCTCGACCGCGAGTTTGCTGCTATAACCACTAGGCCATGTGCCTCCATGATCAAGATATTACCTAGGGCTAAACAACGAAAGTAACAGCTACATCAACAACAAGATTAACAATAACCACAACAATATTTACAATAGCAACACAAATAACATTTACAACACCGACAATAACATTAGCAACAGTAACAACACCAGCAGCACCACCACCACCACCAACACCAACAACAATAATAACAATAATAAGGAAAGAACAAGATGTGATGAAGAAAAACAGATTGTTGTTGTTTTCTATGGCAACGTTGGAATGAAGGCGAGGACTGAATTGATTAAAGAAGGTGAAGACGAATTTGATTAAAGATTTATAAAGAGTGGCATGTTGTTGTTGTTGTTGTCGTGTTTTGGCTGGTCTCAGAGTTGGGTCATGTTTAATACATAACAATAAACTGTTGTTGCCATAATAGGTGAGGGTGTATATATGTACATGTTTGTGTGTGTGGTGTATATATATATGTATATATATGTATATATATATATATACATACACACATATATATTCATATATATATATATATATATATATATATAGAGAGAGAGAGAGAGAGAGAGAGATAGGTAAATAGATATATACACATACACACACACATATATATATTTATAAATAAACATATATATGTGTATGTGTGTGTATATATATATATATATATATACACACATACATACGTACGTATATAAATGTATATGTATACGTATATGTGCATACACACAGTATGTAGATGGGAGACAGACAAACTGCAGACAGATGGACAGATAGATAAATAGATAGATAGACAGACAGACAGACAGACATACAGACAGATGGATAGATTGAGAGATAGATAGATAGATAAATAGATAGATAGACAGACAGACAGACAGACAGATGGATAGATTGAGAGATAGATAGATAGAATGATAGATAGATAGAGATAGATAGATATGTTTCTTTATTAGCCACCAGGGCTGCACACAGATAGAACAAATTACAAGGTAGAGCTTTTCTTTTGAGGTATTAAAAAAAAAAAAAAAAAAAAAAAAAGGAAGGGGGAGGTTCGATCAAAAGGGATCGTAAAAGGAGAGAAAGAGGACAAAAATAAGGGGGGTTAAAAAAAAAAAAAAAAAAAAAAAGGGGGGGGAGAGGAAAAAAAAATGATCAATAGGGATCGTTATCACAGAAATGTCAATATGAAGTGTAAAGGGGAGGACAGGTGAGGTTTACCCGTGGAAAGAAAAGCCTGCGGAAAAGACCACGGTAACCTCGGTCAATGAAGTCACATAGATAGATAGATAAGTAGATAGATAGATAAATTGATAGATAGATAGATAGATAGATAAATTGATAGAGAGATAGAAAGAGAATAGATAGACAGAATGATATATAGATACATGAGCCTGGTGCAGCCTTCTGGCTTCCCAGATCCCCGGTCGAACCGTCCAACTCATGCTAGCACGGAGAACGGACGTTAAACGATGATGATGATGATTGGTAGATAAATAAATTCATGGCTACATAGATAGAAAAGTGTTGTATCACAGGAGTCCAGCATTGGTCAATATATGGCTTCAGACCAACAATGGAACGAAACTGAAGTGCTTGGAATATAGAGGGGAAAAAAATACAACAAAAGATATGAAACAAAATAAAAAGAAACATTGTTATCCTCACCACCTGACCTTCACTTCTTTTATGTATCTGCATGTGTGTATATGTGTGTGTTTATGTTTAATGTATAAGCATGTATGTGCCTTAGTTTGTGTGTAGGTATGTATAGAAGTGTGTGTGGTGTAAATGTATTTTTTTTAGTGTTTATTCACACACACGCACACATACACACACACACACACACACACACACACACTCACACACGTGTGTGTGGTGTGAATGTATATTTAAATGAGTATTTATACACACACACACACATACATACATAAATACATACATACATACATACATACATACATACATACATACATACATACATAACATACATACCCATGCTGAACTACTGAGAAATCTGCAGTTACTCTATCCAGATTACAAGTTCAAGTTTATACCTGTAAATATTTGGGCCATGGGATATGTAACACACTGCCTAAATACCAATTTTGAGAAATTTGGCTTCTCAAAACCAGAAAGGAGAAAGTTGGTTCCAAAACTACAGATCCAAGTCACCACTGGAACTGTATGAATCTATAAAACTTTCCAGAAGTTTATCATCAAAGTATATATGAGCATGTCTGGAGATGCAACTCTGTGCATGAGAATACATACATAAAACAAAAACATACAAATCTGCATGTAATCATACATACAAAAATATTCTCTTGATGTTGTCTAAATTCCTACGAAAGGAGCCTAAAATTTAGGGTAGAGAAACCGACTCTTTCTCTTTTGGTAAGAAACCTTGAAATAAAACTGAATAATGAGGAGTGGCTGTGTGGTAAGGAGCTTGCTAACCAACCACATGGTTCCGGGTTCAGTCCCACTGCGTGGCATCTTGGGCAAGTGTCTTCTGCTATAGCCCCGGGCCGACCAATGCCTTGTGAGTGGATTTGGTAGACGGAAACTGAAAGAAGCCCGTCGTATATATGTATATATGTGTATGTGTATGTTTGTGTGTTTGTGAGTGTGTTTGTCCCTCTAGCATTGCTTGACAACCGATGCTGGTGTGTTTAGGTCCCCATCACTTAGCGGTTCGGCAAAAGAGACCGATAGAATAAGTACTGGGCTTACAAAGAATAAGTCCCGGGGTCGATTTACTCGACTAAAGGCAGTGCTCTAGCATGGCCGCAGTCAAATGACTGAAACAAGTAAAAGTAAAGTAAAGTAAAGTATACGTTTATATGTGTGTGTATATATATTTATTTCTTTATTGCCCACAGGGGTGGGGTGGGGGCTAAACATAGAGAGGACAAAGAAGGACAGACAAAGGGATTAAGTCGATTACATCGACCCCAGTGCATAACTGGTACTTAATTTATCGACCACGAAAGGATGAAAGGCAAAGTTGACCTTGGCGGAATTTGTGCGTGTATATATATCAAAAGAATTGAAGGTAATGCTATGCATCTTAGTTATAAGCTTATTATAAATATTGTTGATATATATATATATATATATATATATATATACAAATTGAGATAGGGGTTGTAAATGCAACCCTCTATGGGATAACGTATATCCAATATACTGCTAGTGAAGTACCCAACAAAGTTAATACATAAATGTTAATGATTGCGATGTAATCAATTCATTTACTGTATTATATGGGCAAAGGTAAAATGATTTACCACAAATTACTAATAGAAGATAAGAAAATGGAGAAATACATCTAAATCAAATATCAATTACCAGATAATACTCAATCACATACTTTATTAAACCTCCACATAAGAGACTGTAGGGTTAAATATAAAAAGCAGGACAAATCAGTGTACATAAAGGAATGTACATAAAAAAGTGTACATAAAAGAGTAATGTTGTATAATAAGTAGAATATATATAAAAGAGAATATAAATACAAGGAAAATTATTAACTGGAACACGGACATACATATATTCCGCTCTGGATCATAATGTAAGAGTTATTAATAATATTATGAATGATAACAATGATAACATTAATGGTATTGACAATGATAATGATACTAACTTTAATGACACTTTAGAAACTATTATGAAGTAATATAATGTACTATTGACTATGTATATTTGCCTCTAGGTACTAATATGTGTATGTTTATTATCACAATATTAAGTCGAAAAACTGAGACATTGAGTGTGGAACACATATATATGTATTTACATACACACTAACCTTGAAGCTACTCTTTGGGTGGCATTCAAGCTAGATCCTGTGGAGGGTATATTTGGGGGCCTTTGGCCCTACAACTGGGTTGTTTTTCAGCCCTCTACTCTTGTGTAATGAAGCTTTTTTCTGCAAATGTGCCAAGCAGTGATGCTGATCATAGTTTAATCAATAAGTGTAGGAGTGAGGTAAATGCAGTAAAAATAGGGGTGTTAGCGGGGCCCCACTTAAGCGGCCTTTCAGAAATTGAACCTCCTTATGATACTCCCTGGGAGTTCATGGTATGAAATTAATTATCATTGCTCTGATTTGGTCGTTAATGCCATGTATTTAGTTTAAAATGCAGTAAAAATAGGGCAGGGGTGGTGGTGGTGGTGGTGGGGTGGGGGTCAGGGGTGCCCCAATTAGGCAGTCCTTAAAAAATAGATCCCCTTAGGACATTCCCTGGGATAAGGGGAGTTGCTGGTTTGAGTTTCATTGTCCTTGCACCAATGGTCTGGGAGGAGTTAACGAACATAAAACCATAACGGACGGAGAAACATCACTCACATTCATATTAAGATATTGTGCACACACACATACACTTACGAACATACATAGACAAGCACACATACACACATAAACAAACATATATATATATTGTGTTTTGCTGAAAAACACAATATACAGCTGTTCGCTGAGTCAAAACTAGAATCTAATGATGGTGAGTGCAACACCCTAACCACCCAGTCAGCTGTGTGCTTTTACATACATGCATACAGGCAAACATATATGCATATTAGTGTGTATATATATATGTGTGTGTGTGTGTGTGTTGTGTGTGTGTGTGTGTGTGTGTGTGTGTCTGTATTTGCACTCACCACTGTTTTATTCTTCAAATTACGGCAATAAAGAAAGTGCTGCTCTCCAGCCTAGAGATAAAAACGTCCCTCATAGTCATTTAGATAACATCAACTCCATAGACACCTCTGGCTACCATCAATGTGTGTGTGTATATATATATATATATTATATATATATATATATTGTGTATATATATTGTATATGTATGTATATATATATACTTTGATACTTTGATACTTTGATAGGTTTCGGCATTATTGGCCCAGGCCATGTCTAACTGAATAGCACCCCTATATATATATATATATATATATATATATATAATATATATATATATATATATATATATTATTACGGAGATGTACTTGCATAGCAAGTGATCTGATCTGAGATCGTGAGCTGGAATGGAAACAGTTGCAGTGTTGAAGGGTGCTATATGCCATTTAAGAAACACAAAAACTTCGAAGTTTTGTCAGTGAACAGGTCGCGGTTTCAAAGCGATGAAAATATTTTGACAAATTACATTTAAATGTTGAAGTGAATCTAACGGTTTTTGTGCGTTTCTTAAATGGCTTATAAACACCTTCCATGCTGCAATTGTTATATATATATATATATATATATATATATGTATGTATGTATATATATCTCTCTATATATAAACGGCAGTTTGTCTGTGTGCGTGTCTGTGTGTCGTTAGGTTGTACCCTCACCCTGACCACGGCTTTCAACCGATTCTGATGAAACTTGACACACACA
>NW_021832771.1:0-7500 GCF_006345805.1 Octopus sinensis
GAACTGATAGAATAATTACCAGACTTGAAATAGGTACTGGAGTCGATTCGTTCGACTATACCCTTCAAGTTTAATGCCCCAGCATGGCCGAAGTCCAGTGAGTGAAACACGTAAAAAAATGATAAAGGATAATGTTTTAATAAAAAGACGGAACATGTTACATAATACAGGCGGCGTGTATGTCTTGCTAACATATACTATGCTTTCGTTAATTGTTTTAGGTGCGCAAAGATAACAGTTCTTTAAATCACTGCAGTTTTGATGCTGCGGTATATCCAGGATGAGAGAGAAAGCAGCACCAACAGTCAGCTGGTACTCATTTACAGTTGAATAGATTGAAGAAACATATTTAGCTGGCGGAGACAATTGCCGAGTTCAAGGAAGCAATCACCTAGCTTAAGGAAACGTTGTTTAATTCAAAGAAACAACTGCCTAGCTTACTCTTTTACTCTTTTACTCTTTTACTTGTTTCAGTCATTTGACTGTGGCCATGCTGGAGCACCGCCTTTAGTCGAGCAAATCGACCCCAGGACTTATTCTTTGGAAGCCTAGTACTTATTCTATCGGTGTCTTTTGCCGAACCGCTAAGTTACGGGGGTGTAAACACACCAGCATCGGTTGTCAAGCGATGGTTGGGGGAACAAACACAGACACACAAACATATACACACACGTACTTATATATAATATATATATATATATATATATATATATATATATATCCCCAAATTTAGTCAATTCGTGCTAGTCCCGAGTCCAAACATCCCTGAAAGTTTCATCCAAATCCATCCAGCGGTTCTTGAGATATCTTCTTGTCCACGGACAAACAAACTAACAAACACGACTGAAAAACAATACCTCCACCTTAGCGAAGGCAGAGGCAACAAGATTTAGTCTGATTTAGGTTATAGAATAACAACAAATCTATAACCGCTATATTTCTACACTCACCCTACAAAATTCAAAATCAGATAGAAAACATTCTGTCCTACATTACTTATTTACGCTATTTAATCAAACTTCTTTTCGATATTCTTTGGTACGGTTCACTCTTCCTCTCTCTAACTCGAAACAAAGTCACGATGGCGTGCATGTTTCCTGACTACGCAGCCTAGCGAAGCAACTTACACCACGTCAGGAACCTACTACGTGTGCAATCAGTCCAATCTAAAGCTGCGCCCTATTCTAAATCCTTTTCTGCACATGTGTTCGTTTATTTATTTATCTATTTATTTATTTGTTTATTCATTTTTATTGGCTTATCCATCAGATACCAACTTACAATATATATATACTAGCAGTATCGCCCGGCGTTGCTCGGGTTTGTAAGGGAAATAACTATATAAGCATTTTTAGAGAGTTACTTCCCTTATAAATTCGGGCTTTCTTAGCCATTTTTGTTTTGGTGTCTTCGAGCCATGAAGTTGTTGTTCTAAAAGAACGCTGGTCTCCTTCACAACGCATTATGACGTTGATTTCTTTACACTCCCTTCCCCACAGCTTCACGAGGGAGGGAAGGGGGAGAAGCAAACAGGTGCAGCTGTGAGCGTGGACGCCAACTCCGCCGCCATCGACATACGATGCATTTTGCATTAAAATGGAATAAAAAATGATGTTAAATTATTTTTAAAATCGTAGACTCATCGTTGACGCGCGCTAATAGTCAGACGGGCTCGATATGAATCACGACTATAAGATACCCGAATTTGGTTAAACTGCACCGCAAAATGTGGGAGGAGTTAGGAATCTAAATCGAAGGGGACAGACACTCACACAACTAGAGTTTTATATATATAGATATATATATATATATATATATATACATATATATATCCGAGGTGAGGTTTTCAATGGAATGGAATAGAACGTAAGCTAGTATACATTACATGTACACACACAAACACATGTACTACATACATGACACTCAACACACACGCACATAGCATACACACACACACACGCAGATTATGGACATAGGTATATACAATAAATCTGTGTATGTACACACAGATATCAGTAAGGTTATATATATATATATATATATATTATATATATATGTAGTATGTATGTGTATGTATGTATGTATGTATGTATGTAGTATGTATGTGTGTGTGTGTGTGTGCGCGCACACACACACGCACGCACACTCACACACGTACATATAAGCCACACCATCCAGGTTTCGATTCTTCATTTTTCTTCTGTGCAGCTAATGTCCGATATTTAAATGAAAAATTCAATCATACGAATGGTTTTGAGTTACATATATACATACATGCATATATACATCCACTGCAGTTATTTAGTACATTTTTGTTTTGCTATTATTACCGAATGAATGAAAGACAAAGCTGGCTCTGTCGAGAATTGAATTCCGATCGCAGGGAATCGTGGCTAATCTCATCCATGCATATGATAACAACTGACAATTCGTCGCCTCAAAGTACAATGTGTGTGTGTGTGTGTGTGTGTTGGTGTGGTGTGTGTGTGTGTGTGTTTGTGTGTGTGTGTGTTTGTGTGTGTGTGTGTGTGTTGTGGTGTGTGTGTGTGTGTGTATACGCGCAACACAAAGATAATGCACAACAATTAGTTGAAATAATTATTCAGTCCGTCCTACTATAGGCACAAGGCCCGAAAATTTTGGGGGAGGGGGGCCAGTCGATTAGATCGACCTCAGTACGCAACAGGTACATATCCTCGAAAGGAAAAAAGGCAAAATCGACCACGGCGGAATTTAAACTCAGAACGTAAAGACAGACGAAATACCGCTAAGTATTTCACCCTATGTACCTATTTCTTTATTACCCACAAGGGGCTAAACACAGAGGGGACAAACAAGGACAGACATAGGTATTAAGTCGATTATATCGACCCCAGTGCGTAACTGGTACTTAATTTATCGATCCCCGAAAGGATGAAAGGCAAAGTCGACCTGTACCAACGTTTCTTATTTTTCATAAGGGGATGAACATAGAGGGGACAAACAAGGACAGACAAAGGGATTAAGTCGATTATATCGAGCCCAGTGCGTAACTGGTACTTATTTAAACGACCCCGAAAGGACCCGAAAGGACGAAAGGCAAAGTCGACATCGGCGGAATTTGAACTCAGAACTTAACGGCAGATGAAATACCTATTTCTTTACTACCCACAAGGGGCTAAACACAGAGGGGACGAACAAGGACAGACGAACGGATTAAGTCGATTATATCGACCCCAGTGTGTAACTGGTACTTATTTAATCGACCCCGAAAGGATGAAAGTCAAAGTTGACCTCGGCTGAATTTGAACTCAGAACATAGCGATAGACGAAATGCCGCTAAGCATTTCGCCCGGCGTACTAACGTTTCTGCCAGCTCGCCGCCTTCTTTGTTAGCTAAATTAAATAACGAGTAACAATTATTATATCACTTTCCAATATATAAATATTTCTACATTTAAAACCAAGCGATTTTTAGTCTTACAGCTGTTCAAGGACCAATACATATTTTGTTTGTTTAAGTAAGTAGGAAAAAATCGTTAAAGTTTGTAACGTTTGCTTTTGCATAAAAAGCCTTTTTGATTTAAAAGCTGTGTAGTTACACTGAATATTTAAACAAACGTGTAAGTGTGGCATATATTTCTTTATAAATTGTTTTTCCTTGTTTATTTGTTGTTGCACTGTGGTTCAATCGGAACATTAATATTCTGGAAGCACTTTGATACTGAAGTCTTACATTTCTGTGTAACATAATTTACTTTAATTTGGTTGCCACTGAATCTACCTGATCCTTACAGCACTGAAGCTAGAATTTGGGATCTTTTCGGTTTGAACGGTAGTTTTTTCTAGCGGTGTCATATGAAATTGTCACCCATAATTATGACCCTATTGCATTTCAATCTATTTTAGGGCTAGGGTTAGGTGTGGGGTGAAGGATATCTTTTTTTCTTCACAATTGTAAATAAATCCAATGTTTCTTAAACGAGGGACATATTCATACGGCACAGAATGTTGTTTACCTCAATGGACGTCAGTGATTGGTTGAAATTGCAGAGATTGAAGAAAAAAACAACAAATATCTTATAAACTATAGAATTTTCTTAATAAAGCCAAGAGAAAAAGATGTTTTATGAATACATTCTACCAGTATACGAAGTTTAAAATTTTTTAGTTACCTAGAAATTATGTTAAAAACTGCCGTTCAAACCGAAAAGATCCTTTGAGCTGTTTGAGGTAGTCCTTGAGTTTGTCACCGTCTTTCGAAAGACACAACGTAAGTATATACAATGAAACCCTTCCCACCAAATGCCACTGGGTTTGGAAGGTGCTCTTTCAGTTTTTTCCATAAAGCTAGGTTAGTGCAACGCAAATATTCTTTCATGCTTTTATTTTTTTTGTTTCAGTCATTTGGCTGCGGCCATGCTGGAGCACTGCCTTAAATGGTTTTTAATCGAAGGAATCGACCCCAGGGCTTATTCTTTTTAAGCCTATTACTTATTCTATCGGTCTTTTTTGCCGGACTGCTAAGTTAGAAGGACATAAACACACCAACATCGGTGATCAAGCGATTGTACGGGAAAAGCACACACACACACATACACTAATACATATACGACAGGCTTCTTTCAGCTTCCGTCTACCAAATCAATTCACAAGGCTGAGGCTATAGCGAAAAACATTTTCCTAAGGAGTCACGCAGTGGGAATAAACCCGGAACCATGTATATACATGCTGTATAGTATGTATTAAAAGAAAAAGTAGAATGGGTGAAAGTAAGAGAAGGAAAATAAAAGGTAGACAGAAGAGAGAAGCAGAGAAATAGAAAGGGATAGAGCAAGGAGGAAGTGAGAGAATATCTCGTGTGGTACGTATCCCAAGTTCAGAACTGAACGTCTCTCAAGTCTTAGTAACCAAGGGTAGCCTGGTTTAGCGACTGAAATATATAATCTGGTTTACCTCGATGTTCAAATAAATGATATTAAGAAACATATGTTACGTCGTGAATAGAGGTCGGGCAATGACCATTTGTCAAAGATCTGACAGAATGAATGGTGACACACATATGGTTTCCTTACGGTGCGACTGGTGAACAACAGCGTCGCTTTTACAGCTTTCCGACTGGCGAATTTGGGAAAACGCCAAAGATGGCCGCTGTGTGTGTGTGTGTGTGTGTGTGTGTGTGTGCGTGTGTGTTTGCGTGTGTGTGTTTGTGTGTGTGTGTGTGTTTGTGTGTGTGTGAGTGTGTTTGTGTGTGTGTGTGTTTGTGTGTGTGTGAGTTTGTGTGTGTGTGTTGTGTGTGTATGTGTGAGTGTGTTGTGTGTGTATGTGTGTGTGTGAGTGTGTGTGAGTGTGTTTGGGTGTGTGTGTTTGTGTGTGTGTGTATGTGTGTGTTTGTGTGTGTGTGTGTATATGTGTATGTTTGTGTGTGTGTGTGTATGTGTTTGTGTGTTTGTGTGTGTGTGTGTTTGTGTGTGTGTGTGTGTGTGTGGCGTGTGTGTGTGCGTGAGTGTGTGTGTATGTGTGTGTGTGTGAGTGTGTTTGTGTGTGCGTGTGTGTGTATGTGAGTGTGTGTGAGTGTGTTTGTGTGTGTGTGAGTGTGTTTGTGTGTGTGTGTGTGTGTGTGTGTGATTACAGGTAAGTTCACCGCCATCAGTTCACCGCTGGAGAGTTCATGGTGAATTCACCGTGAGGGAAGTTCACCGCGAAGAAAATTATATTTGTAAGTGTGTGTATATAAATATATGCATAATGAATGAGAGAGAGAGAGAGAGAGAGAGAGAGAGAGAGAGGAGAGAGAAGGAAAAGAAACAGAAGGAGAGATAAAGAAGCGGGAAGGAGAGAATGATTTATATAAATATAAGACATTTAAGATTATCTGATGTTGGTAATGGAGTAAGTTTTGCTTGTACAGGAAGAGCTTGAGGCCGAAAAAGTGCAGAGGTTTCGATGTTAAAAGAAAAAATTAAAGGTAGAACACAGTTGTTAGAGGTGTGTACTTTGATTTTATGCGATAAAATAAGTAGATGATAATTTAAGTCTTTCAACCTTGTGCCTGGTATATAAACTGAACTTATGTAGTTATCTATAAAGATAAGATTTTGTATAATCAAATATGCTGTTAGGCAAGGGGTGAGTGTGTTCAGGGTATCATAGGTGTATTCTGCACATCTTCGAAAGTCTTTAAGAAATAACGATGTAGTAATTTTTCCTTATTGTTAATACAGTAAATATACTATATACTACAATTTTTTTTCCATATAATAGATATATTTAGATTTCGAATGTACTTTGTATTTACACTGTATATTCATATTAACCCTTTAGTGTTGGCATTATTCTGCCAAAATTAATGCTTTTTCATCCACATTGCTTTGAACTAATCATGCATTATCTTGTAGCTATGAGATTTTGATGAGGTAGCTGTTAATTTTTAAAACGATATTGTAGGGTTGGTGTGAGAGACCAGATCTGGCCAGTTTGAACATAAAACAGGCCGAATACTTTTGGCCGGATATGGCCAGTTAAACATAGTGTACGAGAAATTAGGGGAATTGGAACATAAATGCAAGTGAATCATTACGTTAAAAATATTTTATGGTCCTGATATTTCGGGCAGAAAAGCACTTTTCGTATGAAAGTATAAGAGAACTTGGCATTGATATAGAAAATGAAAGCCTTTTTATATTAGCGACAGTACTAACCTAAAGAGAGCATCAATTCTTATCTCGTCTCTAATACTTTTAACAAGCTCGAAATTCTTAGTTATAGTATGTTGATTTTAATATGATAGGGATCACAGCTGAGTTAAAACAGTAGCAGGAACTGTCTCATTCAACTGCGATCTCTGCCATCAAAACAGTATTGGTCACACATTTCTTGTTGCACTCAATGACATTATGCAATATATATGTGTGTGCATATATTTATATATATATAACACGGGCTGATTTGCAACGGATGAAGTTGAACAGCTACATAAACAGAAACTATTGGAAGAATGTCACAATGAGATAGCATCGTTGGGACAGAATTATCTTAGTTATCTTAGTTAATCTTTTGCTCATTTATCGATTTCACTCAGTTGGCTTTGGCCTCGGCGAGACTCCACCGGCAAAGAAAATATCTAATATATGCATTTTAGAAGAATACACGGACGAAAGTGGATGGTAAACCAGAGTCATCTCACACACAAACACACACACACACACACACACACACTCACACACACACACACACACACAGACACACACACACACACACGCACGTACACTTGCATAGATACACACACAAGTTCAGGCACACACATGCATAAAAACCCGCGCACACAAACACGGCGCACAAATACAAAATGTGCACATACAGGCGTGCGCACACACGCGTACGTTCGCACACACGCGTACGTTCGCACACACGCGTACGTTCGCACACACGCGTACGTTCGCACACACGCGTACGTTCGCACACACGCGTACGTTCGCACACACATGCATCCTCCACACACAAACAAACAGACATAGAGAC
>NW_021832771.1:12500-15000 GCF_006345805.1 Octopus sinensis
TTTGAACTCAGAACGTAAGGACGGACAAAATGCAACTAAGCATTTTGTCCGGTGTGCTGTCAGCTCGCCGACTGATAATCCTTTCTACGGGAAGCACAAGGCCTCAAATTTGGGAGAGGGATTAAGTCGATTAGAACGACCCCAGTGCGTAACTGGTACTAATTTTATCGACCCCGAAAGGATGAAAGGCAAAGTCAACCTCGGCGGAATTTGAACTGAGAACGTAGCGATGGACAAAATACCGCTAAATATTTCGTCCAGCGCACTAACGTTTCTGCCAACTCGCCGCCTTAAGCTCGCCTACTAATAATAAATAGACACAAACTTGATACCAGTTGAAATATGCTTGAGGCATACTCGAACCCGAAAGAAAGCCTTTCACTGTGTTTTGTCATGGAGAAAATATTTCGTTGTAGACAAGGAGGTGGAAAACACTGGGTCAGCTCACAGCGATACCCTAAACAGACTGTAGGATGAATGCATTTTGCAGTGGTTATCTCCTCTTCAGCAGCAGAGATTGGAAAGGCAGACGCTGCGATCTAACACGAGAGACAGGTTCCTCTTAAGGGATCTAGGACAATTGACCGTAGGACTATTCACCGAAAGATAATTCACTGTACGGATATTTCGCCGCAAGGACATTTTGTAGTAAAGCATAAGAAGAGAAGGATTAAAATATAAATAAAAATAATGAAAGTTATACACTTTCTTTAAAAAGTTAAGCTAAAAAACTAAAAATCTTAATATCTTGTAAGTTCATTGAAATTGCACGCAAATAAATGTTCAACGACCTTTCTGCTTTTAAATTCTCATATCAGCAATTAACGATGTAGTTACAAATTCAAACGACCTATCCGTTTTTAAATTATCATTTCAGCAATTACCGAAGATGATTGCTGTAAATGCTATTCCTTTATCTAACTTATTTAATTAACGAATCAATTTCAAGTTTCTAAGCTTTACGGCAAAATGTCCTTGCAGCGAAATATTCGTACGGCGAATTATCTTACGGCGAATAATCCTACGGCCAATTGTCCTACGGCGAATTTGATTACGGGAAATTGTTCGGTCACCCCGCTTCTTATATTCTCGTCTCAGCGGCTCACCATAAATGAAAAGCAGGGTGACAGCGCTAAGTAGCAATGCGTAGAAATAAACTTGTTACCAGTTCATATAGGCTTTAGAGCCTTTCACTGTGTTTCATGGAGAAAAATTCTCGCTATAGATAAATGGGGGTAAATACACCGGGTCAACTCACAGGGGTCCCCTAACCAAACTGTGGGATGTATGCATATCGGAGTGCAACAAAGACTGGAATTGTAGCCTCTGCGAACTGACACGAAAGACAGGTCCCTCATGATATTTTTGTCATCGTTTACTGACTGGTTGCGCTATTCAGCTACTCACCGTAAATGAAATGCAGTGACGGCGCTAAGTAGTAATGCGTAGAAATACAAACTTCTTACCAGTTTTAATATGCCTTAGGTGTATTTGAACACGTAAGAAAGCCTTTCACACTTTTGTCATGGAGAAAATTTCTTGCTGTTGACAAACTGCTGTAAATGAGTGTATTTACATCCATTTGTCTATAGTAAGAAATTTTCTCCAGAAGGCGGCGAGCTGGCAGAATCGTGAGCACGCCGGGCGAAATGCTAAGCAGTATTTCGTCTGCCACTATGTTCTGAGTTCAAATTCCGCCGAGGTCCACTTTGCCTTTCATCCTTTCGGGGTCGATTAAATAAGTACCAGTTACGCACTGGGGTTGATATAATCGACTTAATCCGTTTGTCTGTCCTAGTTTGTTCCCTCTGTGTGTAGACCCTTGTGGGCAGTAAAGAAATAAAAAATTTTCTCCATACAGTGAATTGCTTTCTTACGGGGTTTCGAATACACATATTTGAACTGGTAACAGGTTTGTATTTATACACATCACTGCTTAGCACCATTACTTCGTATTTTAACAATTAATAAATATTGAGTCTATTTGTTTGACTTGAAATCTTTCACGGCGATGGATGTCCCTGGCATGGCTGCAGTCCAGTGACTGATACAAGTGACAAGATGGCGATGAGTTTGATACATTCGATTATATGTCTGCTCAGCTAGAAGTGATCTAGGAGTTACACAACAGCAACAGCAAAAGTCACGGTAAGAATATGAGCAGCAGCAGCAGCAGCAGGCCATCCAAGAATTTGGACCTGGAGATCTCCATTTCCAGGGACTTCGAGGACCACCTCCCAGTGGTGTCGGGCGTCAACGAAGAGCCCTCGACTACAGCAAGACGACCAAATTTTTTTTTCAAGGTCTGGGGTCTCTCGCCCCTAATCACCCTTACCCGTCTTGTTGCTTAACAACAACAACAACAACAGCAGCAGCAGCCGCAGCAACAACAAGGGGATTAGGAGGAAAGCCAATTTGGTTATTTTATTCTATGGTGAGTTGGAATGAGGTCAGTCAGAGAGAGAGAGAGAGAGAGAGAGAGAGAGAGAGAGGAGAGATA
>NW_021832771.1:20000-32657 GCF_006345805.1 Octopus sinensis
CTGCTCATGAAATTAACGTGTAAGTGGCTGAGCACTCCACAGACACGTGTACCCTTAACGTAGTTCTCGGGGATATTGAGCGTGACACAGAGAGTGACAAGGCCGGCCCTTTGAAATATAGGTACAACAGAAACAGGAAGTAAGAGTGAGAGAAAGTTGTGGTGAAAGAGTACAGCAGGGATCGCCACCATCCCTGCCGGAGCCTCGTGGAGCTTTAGGTGTTTTCGCTCAATAAACACTCACAACGCCCGGTCTGGAAATCAAAACCGCGATCCTACGACTGCGAGTCCGCTGCTCTAACCATTGGGCCATTGCGCCTCCACCAGAAGATAAGATTACGATGATGATGAAGCTGATGAAGATGAGGAGGTTGAAAATGACGATGACGATAATGAGGATGATGGTTGTTATAATAATGGTTTCAAATTTTAGCACGAGGCCAGCAATTTCGGGGGAGGGGTAAATCGATTACATCGACTCCAGTTCTCAACTGGTACTTATTTCATCGACCCCGAAAGGATGAAAGACAAAATCGACCTAGGCGAGATTTGGACTCGATTCAATACAGAATTACAGATGGTATTTGTTGAATTCTGATTTACTGTCGGCTGACTTTTGGCCAACACTGTATGTGTACGTGTGAATCTGTCTATCTATCTATCTATCTATCTATCTATCTATCTATCTATCTATCTATCTATCTATCTATCTATCTATCTCTATCTATCTGTCTGTCTGTCTGTCTGTCTGTCTATCTATCTATCTATCTATCTATCTATCTATCTATCTCTCTTTCTATCTATCTATCTATCTATCTATCTATCTATCTATCTATCTATCTATCTGTCTGTCTGTCTGTCTGTCTATCTATCTATCTATCTATCTATCTATCTTTATATCTATCTATTTGTATGTATGTTTACAAATACATATACAAATACATGTATATGTGCATGCGTACGTATGTTTGTGTGTGTGTGTGTGTGTGTGTGTGTGTGTGTGTGTGGTGTGTGTGTGTGTGTAAATATATACATACACACACACACACATATAATCCCAACGTTAAATCTTTACACTATTTCCACCATGATTACCCGATCAGATATGGTATTACCCTACTTGTAAAAGCAACCATCTCTAAACACATTACAAAGAAACAACGTTATGCAATAAACGGCACTAAACACATTCATACACATCCACATACACATTCACAAACCTACATACACATAGATATGTCTGCAAACATGCACATATACACACATGCATATACAATACATGGACACACATCTCTCGAACTTCCGGCTAATGAAATGACCATATATGGTGTGGATATATTTGTATTAAGAGGAAGTAAGTATCAGTGATGCTATGTCATTTTCTGCATATTTAGGAAGAGTGAAATGATATGTATGTATGCATATACATACATATGCTTATATATATATATACATATATATATATGTATATACATATGTATGTAGGTGTGTATATGTATGTATACACTTATGCATGTGTGTATCCATGTATGCATGCATGCATGTATATGTGGATGAACGTATGTGCATGTGTCTATATATGTGAGTGTGTGTTTGTATACATATGTATGTATATATATATATACATATATTATATATATATATATATATATATATATATGTATGTATGTATATATATATATGTATGAATATATATATATATGTATATATATGCATGTAAGTTGTATATGTATATATATATATGTATGTATGTATACACTCACACACAGATATATACGTGTATTATATATATATATATATATATATATATATGCATGCAAATATGTATGTATGTTCATGTACATACGTACACAAAGAAAAAGAGAGAAGGGAAGAGAGAGAGAGATAGTTAAAGAAGAAAGAAATGGCAACATAGCAGAGATCGTACGATGCCAGTGAAGAGAACGTGATAGTGGTTGAACTTGTGATTATAAAGACCCCTCTTGCATATCGCCCGGAACGGAGAGCTTATGTGACTTCATTTGATTTTCTGCTCGGACGACAAAGACACTAGGCAGCTGACACTTTGTAACTGTGGAAGCTGAGCCCGCTTTTAGCAAGAGAGATGAGAGAGAGATAAAGAGGAAAGGAGGGGGGGGGAAGAGGAGATATAATAAAGAAGTAATCGGTGGGGGGAGGGAGAAAGTTTATTAGCAACGTGGGAGGTGTCATGGAAGTGGAAGAAGCAGTGTGAGTTCCTGTATTAGGCTGGTAACATATCGCTCGTAACGTGTTCAGTTTACGACGTCTTCTTTCGTAGGAAAATGTACGTCGGTGATTATCAGAACTGCATCATTCATTTGATTACGTACTCTGTATACTATCGTCCATATATTTTCTTTTATCTTTTACTTGTTTCGGTCATTAGACTGCGGTCATGCTGGGGCACCGTCTTGAAGAATTTTTCGTCGAATGAGTTGACCCCAGCACCTCATTTTTTTCTTTTTCTTTTTTTTTCTTTCTTTCTTTCTTTCTTTCCTTTTTTTTTTTTTTTTTTTGAGCATGGTGTGTATTTCATGAATCTCTCTGGCCGAACGGCCAAGTTACATGGACGTAAACAAACTAACACCGTTGTCGGCCGGTGGTGGTCAGACACAAAGACACATACACCCACAACACACACACACACGTATACGACGGGCTTCTTTCAATTACCGCCTTTCAAATCCACTCACAAGGCTTTGGTCAGTCCGAGATTTTAGTAGAATACGCTACCTCAAGATGCCATGTTTCTTAACAAACAACTACACCTGAGCCTATGTATACTTTTAATCTTATTTCACTGCCTTTTCCCTTTATTTTTCTTTAACTCTTTTCCACTTTTACTTGTTTCAGTCATTTGACTGTGGCCATGCTGGAGCACCGCTTTTAGTCGAGCAAATCGACCCCAGGACGTATTCTTTGTAAGCCTTGTACTTATTCTATCGGTTCTCTTTTACCGAACCGCTTAGTTACAGGGACGTAAACACACCAGCATCGGTTGTCAAGCGATGTTGGTTGGACAAACACAGACACAAACACACACACATACATATATATATATATATATATATATATATATATATATATATATATATATATATATATATATATACATATATATATATATACATATATACGACAGGCTTCTTTCAGTTTCCGTCTACCAAATCCACTCACAAGGCTTTGGTCGGCCCAAGGCTATAGTAGAAAACACTTGCCCAAGATGTGTGATGTTATATATTGGCAAAAGTCAGTCTATGAATTTTACGTTTATATTGAAAGATTCCGTATTCTTTCCCTATGAAAAAAGAAAATTGTCCGAAACGTTAATATCTTGCCATTTTTACTAAATATCTGTTTTATTTCTCGTAGTCCACATAGAAATGTCTCTGTTGGTCTTCATAAACGCTAGTACTTGATGGTATACTGGTTTCCTCTACCATTGATATGATCTCTAATAGTAGCGCACGAAGTATAGCATGTTTGCTTATTGACTCAGTTTTTGTGATGAAAAACTATTGCAGGCAGTGTAAAATGCAATATACTATACACGCGGTTTCTCTTTTGCCAATAAAAAAATTGGATGTTACAATGTCTAATTTGTGTGTGCATGTGCATGTGTGTGTATGTAGATATGTGTGTATGGTTGTGGTCATGAGAACTTTATAAATTTTGGAGTGAATGTGAAATAATTCTTGTTTTGGAACGTTAGATCTTTAAGCACAACACATTATACTAAAATAAAATCTAAAAATAATTAACATGTAAATATTGGGTTTGAAAATCTCTTTGGGATAATAAAAGTCGAAGTCTGCCCGTGGAACACGAACCCAGGAGATGTAGGTTTGTGTCCCACAGTCAACCTTCGACGGAATGACTTGCGAAAAAAGGTACCAGCGATAGATCGGGGCTTGTGGGGTCGGAGCGTGGCCTGATCATCGCTACATTTGTGTTGTCTCTATATTGTTAACTTCATTCGATTTTTTAATATTTTATTTAAATGTTTAAAGTCATATTATATGTAAAATCATATCGCACTACTGATCCCATCAGTTGTTCTGTCCATTTCTATGTTTGGCCCCCGGTGGGTAATAAAAAAATTGGTATTACTTCTGGCCCTTTTCATTCTTAGTCCAGATCCATCCGAGTTCAAATTTGTCCTCATCTTCTCAGGTGTAATAAAAGAAAGTAATAGTCATGTACGAAAGTTAATTTAATCGAAAGTTGAAACTACAGGTCTTATGGGCTGGCAGAATCGTTAGGGGCAGCTGACGAAATGCTTTGTGGCATTTGTTCCGGCTCGTTACGAGTTCAATTCCAACCAGTGTCAACTTAATACTTTATGAAAGGATTCGATAAAATAAGATATAAGTCAAGCACTGGGATCGAGGTAATCAATTAGCATTCTCTCCATAAATTTATTGGTCTTGTGCTAAAGTTTGAAATAATTACTAATATTTTTTACTCTTGTACTACTAAAATATCTACAAATTGTAGTCTACATTTATATTTTATCCTTTGGAGAAATTGATGCATTGAAACATTTGTAAAGTTGTAAGGTATTGATTATTAGAAAGATATACTCTATGATCATATGTATTGAGTACTTTATTATGTCGTAGCACTTGAAATTCTATCGCAGACTACATAGAAGCCTACATAAAAATGCACACATATACATGTGTGTGCGTGTGTGTATGTGTATGTATATACATATACATATGTATATGCACATATAAATACGTATGCACGTGTATACACACATATTTGCATACATGCAAACATACATGTTACTCACGTATATAGATACAAACATGTGTGCATATATATGTGCGTGCGTGTGTATATGTATGCGTGTATGTATGTGTGTGTGCATTTGTGTGTGTATTTACCTATACGCACATACTTGCATATATATATATATATATATATATAATATATATATATATTCATTTATGTACGCAAGCCCATTTATAGATTTGGAAAGCGAAGCATATGTGCTGTACAGGTCAAGTTAGCGTCACGAACATACCAGCAACAGGGGCCATTACACTTCTCATACGTCTTTGCTAATCAGTTACTTCAAAATTTCATGCCTACCATCATCTTACTGATTATTCACTCAACCACTTTGACCGCATGTTTTCAGATTAATCTCCAGATCTATTCTAGTTTCATACGGTTATCTCTTTATCTCGTTATTTATTTGATCGTATTTCGTCTGCAGCTAGTCAACCAGTCCCACAGTTGTCTCGTCCATGCTGACATTCACACTGCAGTTGTGCTGGCTGTTGTACTGTTCTGTACGTTTTCCCTTTTATTTTTTTTCTTGAATATTTTACTTATATGATATTTCTGTAGTTCTATGCTTCAGTGTAGTCGTCAAATCAAATATTACATGACCCAACCACCACATGTTCTTTGTCGGAATTTCAAACCTGGAATCAGATCAGTTCGTGCTAAACAAGAACATATACGTATACAAGAAGCCATGCACAGAGACAAGCAACCTCGTATACTGACACAACGACATTTTTTTTATCGCTCTTTCACTCTGATTCTAAATTTCATTCTTTCTATTTCTCTCACTACTTCATCTCTCTTTCTCTCTTGCTTTCTGCCTCTCGTTTATATACACATATATTTATGCATGCATGCGTGCATGTATGTATGTATGTATGTATGTATGTATGTATGTATGTATGTATGTATGTATGTATGTATGTATGAATGAATGTATATATGTGTGCTTGTGTATTTAGAAATATAGAAAGCGCGAAATATTGTATACTTAAATGAACTTTATTTATATACAAGTATACACGTGTACATGCGCATATATATATATATATATATATATATATATATATATATATATATATATATATATATATATATATATATATATATATATATATATATGTATATCTATATATATATATATATACATATATAGTTAATCTAAACATAAACAAAGAGAAAACACAACAACTCAAAGTACGTGGAACAAGTATAGTGTTATTGGCCGCTCAGGAAAGGAAAGAAAGAAGGAAGATTTAACGTTTTGAACGGAGCTCTTCGTCAGAAACATAGGAAAAGGAAAGGTCCAAGGAAGGGAGACGGAGAAAGAAAATCACCAACGATACACACGCACTCCCATATGTATGTATGTATGTATGTATGTATGTATAATAATGTATATTCATACACATATATGAGGGGAAGTCAAAAATTATCCGTACTTTTGCCGTAACATATCTTCATTATTGTCACACTGCCTTCTGCGCATGCACTCTGATAGTTGGTAATATTTTAGTCATGTGATCGAAGTTTGAACCCTGGTCGCGCCATTTTTCCTTTCTGGCTTTACAATGTAAACATGGTCGCTCCACTTGCAATGTGCATTAAAGAAGAACAAAGAGCAGTAATCCGAGAAATGGTAATGGTGAACCTGTTCACCATTACCATCTCTCGAGCTTGCTGAATCTTCTAGTGAGTAGTGAAGATTTGACAGGCGTCGTGCTCTCTCTCTTCGTGCGTCACGCTTGTCCGGCCACTTTTAAACTTCTCGATCCACTCATACACACTTCCACATGATAGTGTACTGTTACTGTATTGTGATAAAAGCCTCCGATAAATTTCAGCACCTGACACATCTTCCGACCAGAGAAATCAGATCGCTACTCTTTGTTCTTCTTCGGTACACATTGCTAATGCTTACACTGTAAAACCAGAAAGAAAAATGGCGCGATTAGGCACAAACTTCGATCACGTACCCACAATAGTACCAATTGTAATCTTGCGTGCGCAGTAGGCAGTGTGACAATAAATATATATTATAGAGAAAGTGCGGATAATTTTTGACTTTCCATCGTATCTATCTATCTATCTATCTATCTATCTATCTATCTATCTATCTATCTATCTATCTATCTATCTATCTATCTATCTATCTATCTATCTATACACACACACATATATATATACATCCATACATCCATACATTCATAAATACATATCTATATATATATATATATGTATGTATATATATATATATACACATATACTATATATATATTATATATATATATATATATATATATACACATATATATATACATATATACATATATTATATATACATATATATATATATACATGCCTATATACATACATAGTACACACACACACACACACACATAGGGATTCTCACGTCGAGATGGATGTTACATGACCAGTTGTGCAACTGATTAACCAACTCGTTTAAGTTACTGCATGAGTGGCTGAATATTCCGTACAAATGAAAATCAGCATGACAGGTTAGGCATTTCAATTACAAGTACAACCCAGCTTTCATACGTTTCCTGTCAGTACATTTGATAACCCGAGGTTATCATCAAAAGATAACCACGCAAGATGCCATGCAGTGGGATCGAAATCTGAGGCTTATGATTGAGAATTGAAGCTCTTAACCACCTACCTAAGCGCAGGAATGGCTGCGTAGTAAAAAGCTCGCTTTACAACCACGTGGTTTCGGGGTCAGTCCCAGTTCATGGCACCATGGACTAACGTTTTCTGCTATAGTTCCGGACACACAAATGAATGCTTTGTGAGTAAATTTGGTAGATAGAAACTGTGTGGCAAAAACGTAAGCACGCCGGGCGAAATGCTTAGTGGTATTTCGTCTGCCGTTACGTTCTGAGCTCAAATTCCGCCGAGGTAGACTTTGCCTTTCATCCTTTCGGGGTCTATTAAATAAGTACCAGTTACGCACTGGGATCGATGTAATCGACTTAATCCGTTTGTCTGTCCTTGTTTGTCCTCACTGTGTAGTGTAGTAGTAGTAGTAGTAGTAGTAAGTAGTACTGTGTTTAGCCCCTTGTGGGTAGTAAAGAAATAGGTATTTCTTCTGCCGCTACGTTCTGAGTTCAAATTTCGCCAAGGTCGACTTTGCCTTTCATCCTTTCGAGGTCGATTAAATAAGTACCAGTTAGACACTGAGGTCGATATAATCGACTTAATCCGTTTGTCTGTCCTTGTTTGTCCCCTCTGCGTGTAGCCCCTTGTGGGCAGTAAAGAAATAAGAAACTGTGTGGGAGCCCGTCGGATATAAACACACACACACACACACACTATATATATACACGTGTGCGTGCGTGTGTGTGTGTGTATGTGTGTTTCTTTGTGTCTGTGTTTGTCTCTCGCCAGCGATCGACAACCAGTGTTGGTTTATTTACGCCTTTGTGAATTAGTTGTGTTTCGGTAATAGAAACCGAAAGAAATACAATCAATACCCGGAATAAATTCTGGGTGTTCATCTGTTCAACTAAAACCCTTCAAGGTGGTGCTCCAGCGTAACCACGTTCCAATGACAAAAACAAGTAAAAGATAACAGATACTCAGACATACATACATACGCATACACACGCGCACACACACATACACACATAGATACACAAACACACTAACACAAATACGCACGCAATTGCACACACAAGTACACACGCGCGCGCCTTAGTAGAAACACACTCACATCTATATTTCATCTTTTGAAAGGTTAACCTCGTTTTTTTGTTGTATTTAAACAAACGTTCTTCTCTTTATTACAACATTTTATCTTCATCATCGTCATCAACAAGCAGTCTCTTTATCGTAGATGTTTGTCATCATATGTTTCATTCTGCCTGTGTTTCTACTGGAACCCCCACCACTATCGCAAACCACCACCACCACCACCACCACCACCACCGCCAGAACCACCACCACCGCAACCACCACCATCGCCACCACCATCGTCACCACCACCACCACCACCACCACGACCACCACACCACCACCACCACCACCACCACCACCATTACCTTCTCTGTTGGATTGGTACATCAATAATGACTTCTGCAGACACATTGACATGGTATCTTTCAAGAATTAACAAGACCCAACCCACTTTTGCAATGCCGAAGCAGGAACTAAATTGAGCAATTAACAAACAAATAAACAAATCCTCACAAAAAAAAAACGAAATTATTTCAAAAATTATAAAATGTACACAGAAAGTACAAAAGAATGTAAATGATAAATATATTGTATGAAATATATGTAATATATGGATGGAAGCACTCCGTCGGTTACGACGATGAGGGTTCCGGTTGATCTGAATCAACGGAACAGCCTGCTCGTGAAATTAACGTGTAAGTGGCTGAGCACTCCACAGACACGTGTACCCTTTACGTAGTTCTCGGGGATATTCAGCGTGACACAGAGAGTGACAAGGTCGGCCCTTTTGAAATACAGGTACAACAGAAACAGGAAGTAAGAGTGAGAGAAAGTTGTGGTGAAAGAGTACAGCAGGGATCACCACCATCCCCTGCCGTAGCCTCGTGGAGCTTTTAGGTGTTTTCGCTCAATAAACACTCACAACGCCCGATCTGGGAATCGAAACCGTGATCCTATGACCGCGAGTCCACTGCCCTAACCACTGGGCCATTGCGTCTCCATGTAATATATATGCATGTGCGAGTATGTATGTGTAAATTTATCAGATAAATCCACACACACACGCACACACGCACGCACGCATACACAAATATATATGGGCGCAGGAGTGGCTGTGTTGTAAGAAGCTTGCTTCCCAACAAGATGGTTCTGGGTTCAGTCAAACGACGTGGTACCTTGGGCAAGTGTCTTCTACCATAGCTACGGGCCGACCAGAGCCTTGTGAATGGATTTAGTAGACGAAAACTGAAAGAAGTCCGTCGTATATATATATCACGTTGCTCCAGTTCACTCAGCTGTAGAAATGAGTTGCGACGTCACAGGTGCCAAGCTGTATCGACCTTTGTCTTTCCCTTGGATAACACTGGTGGCGTGGAGAGGGGAGGCTGGTATGCATGGGCGACTACTGGTCTTCCATAAAACAACCTTGCCCAGACTTGTGCCTCAGAGGGTAACTCTCTAGGTGCAAACCCATGGTCATTCATGACCGAAGGGGGTCTTTACCTTTTTATATATATATATTTAGATAGATAGATAGATAGATAGATAGATAGATAGATAGATAGATAGATAGAGAGATAAGTAGATAGATAGATAGATAGATAGATAGATAGATAGATAGATAGATAGATAGATAGATAGATAGATAGATATACGTATATATTTGACAACCGATGTTGATATACTTACGTCCCTGCAACTTAGCGGTTCAGCAAACAAGTGGATAGAATAAGTACTAGGCTTAAAAAAATAAGTCCTGTGGTCGATTTGTTCGACTAAAGCCAGTACTCCAGCATGGCCGCAGTCAAATGCCCGAAACAAGTAAAAGAATGAATATGTATATATATATTCATGTATATATATTGTATATATGTATGTATATATGTATGTGTGTGTATGTATGTTTTTTTTTATACTCTTTTATACTTGTTTCAGTCATTTGACTGCGGCCATGCTGGAGCACCGCCTTTAGTCGAGCAGATCAACCCCGGGACTTATTCTTTGTAAGCCCAGTACTTATTCTATCGGCCTATTTTGCCGAATCGCTAAGTGACGGGGAAATAAACACACCAGCATCGGTTGTCAAGCAATGCTAGGGGCGGCAAACACAGACACACAAACATATACACACACATACACACATATATATACATATATACGACAGGCTTCTTTCAGTTTCCGCCTACCAAATCCACTCACAAGGCATTGGTCGACCGGGGCTATAGCAGAAGACACTTGCCCAAGATGCCACGCAGTAGGACTGAACCCGGAACCATGTGGTTGGTAAGCAAGCTACTTACCACACAGCCACTCCTGCACTTGCTATGAGGAAGCACAATTCTGTGGAGTTGGTAAACAGAATTTTCAATTCCGACTCCTCTATCTGTTCATAGATTAACCCTTTCATTACCATATTTATTTTGAGATGTTCTGTGTTTCTTTCAATTACTTCAAATATAACGAAGAATTTAGTAAAATAATTTAATTATTATTAAGCTAGTGTTAGGAACATTAATTGTGACTAAAGTTTGGTGGAAGCATATATTTATGTATGTGTGTGTGTGTGTATGTATATTGAGGTGCAGGTGTGGCTGTATGGTAAGAAGTTTGTCTCCTAACAATATGGTTCGGGTTCAGTCCCGTTGCATGGTACCTTGGTTAAGTGTTACTATTGCCTCGGACCAAATAATGCTTTTTTGAGTGGATTTGGTATAGACAAACTAAAAGAAACACGACGTATAGATATATATCCATTTATATCTATATGTGTGTGTGTGTTTGTGTGTGCGTGTGTTTGTGTGTGCGTGTGTTTGTGTGTGCGTGCGTGTGTGTGGTGCGTCTGTGTGCATATATATATATATTATATGTATACATATACATACATATATACATGCATACTCTATATATATATATATATATATATATAATATATATACTTATATTATATATATATATAAATATATATATATAATAGTTATCGCCATACGAATATGGCTTCTTTATAAAATAAGAATAAAGCTGTCCGCTTATTAGCTCCATGAGGCATCGTATGGCGATAACTATTATTTTCCAGGACCGCTGCCGTGTTCTCTTTTAGAGAGACTTAGTAATTTTAATATTCTATTATATATATATATATATATATATATATATATATATATTATGTATACACACACACATATATATGTGTTATATATATAATATATACATGTACATATATATCTTTTATTCTTTTATTTGTTTCAGTCATTTCACTGCGGCCATGCTGGAGTACCGCCTTTAATCGACCAAATCGACCCCAGGGCTTATTCTTTGTAAGCCTACTACTTATTATATCGGTCTGTCTTGTGAAGCCGTTAAATTACGGTGGACAAAAACACATCAACATTGGTAGTCAAGTGATGTTGGGTGGTGGGGAAACACAGATACACAACATATAAATATATAATATATATATAAGACAGGCTTCTTTCAGTTTACGTGTACCAAATCCACTCCCAATGCTTTAGTCGGCCCGGTGCTATAGTAGAAGACACTTACCCAAGGCACCACGCAATGGGACTGAACCCGGAACCGTGTGGTTGGTAAGCAAGCTACTTACCACAGAGTAAATCCTGCGCCTGTGTGTGTGTGTGTGTGTGTGTGTGTGGTGTGTGCGTGTGCGTGTGTATGTGTTTGTGTGTGGGTGTGCTAGTGTATGAAAGTATTTATGAATGTAAGTACGTATATTTGTATGTATATGCATCGAGAGAAAGAGTGACAGACAGACAGACAGACAGGCAGAAAGTGGGAGAGAGAGAGAGACAGAGAGAAAGAAGGAGGGAAAGAAAGAGACGGGAATGATGAAGGATGAAACAGAACCATTTACAAATACAAGTTCTTTATTTCCAGTCTCGTCAGTCTACAGTATTTGGGCGGATGCCCTTAACCAAACTCTGTCACTGAACGAAAGATTAATTATCCAAAATGGCTGGAGTTTATTTTCTCTCTAAGAGAACCTGCTTCATAGAATCTGAATCAAAGACTTTTCTGTGTTATAACGAATGGCTCGGTTCATATTCCGTTTATTACTTAATTTATATAATTTGCTCGATGAATTTATTTAGCTGTGAGTTACATTGAATGTGAGAAGTGAGGCGGT
>NW_021832772.1:0-15000 GCF_006345805.1 Octopus sinensis
GAAAAAGAAAGAAAGAAGGAAAGAAGGAAGGAAGGAGAAAAAAAGGAAGAAAGAAAGAAAGAAAGAAGAAATGAATGAATGAATGGATGAATGAATGAAAGATACCAAAGAAAGAGAGATGTGAAAAAAATTACAGAATCATGAAAAAAGAAATGAATGAAAGGTGGAAAATAAAGAAAATAAAACATGAATAAAGTGTGGAAAGACAAAACGAAGGTGTGAGTGAAAGAATTAAACAAGGCAAAAAGAAGATAAGGAAAAAGGGAAGCGAGGAAGAAAGAAAAAGAAAGAAAAAGAAAGAAAGAAAGAAAGGAAGAAAAAGAAAGAAAGAAAGAAAGAAGGAAGAAAGAAAAGAAGGAAGGAAGGAAGAAAGGAAGAAAAAGAAAGAAAGAAAGGAAGAAAAAGAAAGAAAGAAAGAAAGAAAGAAAGGAAGAAAGAAAGGAAGAAAAGAAGAAAGGAAGGAAGAAAAGAAGAAAGGAAGAAAGAAAAGAAAGAAAGAAAGAAAGGAAGAAAAGAAGAAAGGAAGGAAGAAAAGAAGAAAGGAAGAAAGAAAAGAAGAAAGGAAGAAAGAAAGAAAGAAAGAAAGAAAGAAAGAAAGAAAGTAGAGAGAAAAAGTACAAGTGAAAATGACAGTAAGATGTTCTGAGGTGGTTAGGTGCATTAAAGAAAGTAGTGCGGCGGATGAATACAAGACACGATGTGAGGAGGCGGAGGGCGACTTACGTAGAAAAAGGAGCCACGTTGAACAATATATTACTCATTCTTCGATAAGTCTCATTACTCTATCTCTCTCTCTCTCTCAGTCTCACTCTCTCTCTCTTTCGCTTTCCTTCTCTTTCTCTCACTTTCAAACTCACACACACACAAACACACGCACACACGCACACACACACGCATGCACACGCGTACACGGCAATTATCAGCTGTAAGAACAATAAATTGAAACCACAAATCACCGGGGATTTACTACCAACAGCTACTACTATACTACTACTACTACTACTACTACTACTACTACTACTACTACTGCTACATTGCCAACGAATGAGCTTCTATGCTGTCACTCGATTTGCTAGAAATAGCAGTCGAATTTCTGTCATTTAATACAATGCTGTCGCTAAAAAAAGTAGACATATTAGATAATATAGTTTTAGAAACCTAACAAATACAGATGGTCACGGCTGGAATGTTATCGATTTTACATCCATCAGTTTATCTATCTCTTATCTGTATGCATCGTATTTCTACTTACCTACCTACCTACCTACCTACCTACATACATACATACATGCCTACCTACTTACCTGCCTGCCTACCTACCTACCTACCTATCTATCTACGCATGTATGTATGTGTGTATATACATATATATATATGTATATATATATGCATGTATGTATATATATCTATATATATATAATATAATATAATATAAATAATATTATATATATATATGTTTGTGTGTGTTGTGTGTGTGTGTGTGTTGTGTGTGTGTGTGTGTGTGTATATATATATAATATATATATATATATATATATATACTTGTGTGTGTATATATATATATACTTGTGTATGTGATATATTCATTTATATATATATATATATGCTTGTGTGTATATATATGTGTGTGTGAATGTGTGTGTGTGAATGTGTGTGTGTGTGTGTGTTTTTTTTGTCCAACTTTATATTTATCTACCTCTCCTATCTTATCCTATCCTGTTCCTGTTTTATTTCATTGCATATAATTTTATCTCCCACTTTCTCCCTCCCTCTCCCCCTCTCTCTTTCTCTCTCTCTCTATCAATATATCTCACTTTTCCTACACGTTCATATACACGTATACACGCATGTGTGTATGCATGTAGCTGCGTGGGTACATGTGTATGATAGAGATATTGTCCGTGTTTTTATGCGTGCATGTTGAAATATGTATCCAAATGCGTGTTAGTGCATCGAGAGACCCTCCACGCCATTGCCTGACCGAACAAGCCTGGATCTCTGGTGTATCATATTGCACGTGTGTTGTGTTGACGGGAATAAAATTGTAAATTATTCATGTGCAATACCATTATTCTAAGCTTTGTCGAAGAACAAGCTGACCACTGAAGAATTCGTCGGAATGGATCGATACCATTTTCTCCAACATTATTCTGCAAGGTTTCGAGGCTAAAAATAAAGAGCAAACCTAAGATTTGAAACAGTGGTACCCCACCCCACCCTTTTATTTATCCCGAATGAAGAGAAACTGCGTTGTGTGTGCGTTTGTATGTGTATACATACATACATGCACAATGTATACATACGGATATACATGCATACATACAAACATATATATACATATATGTATATATATACATACATATATATATATATGTGTATATATATATATATATATATATACATCGGCGCAGGAGTGGCTGTGTGGTAAGTAGCTGCTTACCACCCACATGGTTTCGGGTTCAGTCCCACTGCTTGGTACCTTGGCCAAGTGTCTTCTACTATAGCCTCGCGCCGACCAATGCCTTGTGAGTGGATTTGGTAGACGGAAACTGAAAGAAGCCCGTCGTATATATGTATGTGTGTGTATATGTTTGTATGTCTGTATTTGTCCCCCCAACATCGCTTGACAACCGATGCTGGTGTGTTTACGTCCCCGTAACTTAGTGGTTCGGCAAAAGAGACCGAGTGAATAAGTACTAGGCTTCCAAAGAATAAGTCCTGGGGTCGATTTGCTCGACTAAAGGCGGTGCTCCAGCGTGGCTGCAGTCAAATGACTGAAACAAGTAAAAGATACACACACACACACACATATATATATATATACACACATATATATGTATATATATTATATAAATATGCATTTGTATATATATATAATGTATGTGTATATATATATTATATTTCTACATATCATAATATATATATATGTACACACACACACACATATGTATGTATGTATGTATGTATGTATGTATGTATGTATGTATGTATGTATGTATGTATGTATGTATGTATGTATGTATGTATGTATGTATGTATGTATGTATGTGGAAAGTGTATTTGCACGCAGGAAAAAAATATAAGAGAATTTGTTTAGGGGCTTGAAAGTGCACCAGGATCTCAAAGCGTGCAGCTGCTTTTTAAATTTTGTAATAAATTTATTCAAATACCAAACCGGTACAAACACATAAATAAATAGTTTAGGAGAGCTTAAAGTTACAAGGTAAAAATCAGCTGAACGTGTTTAAGCGATCAAATGTTTCAATGTTCACAGAAATTTTCAGTCAGTTTGACAGGGAAAGCTGGTAATATAAGCGTAAATATTTGGTGAAAATCATAACAAATGTACATTATTGAAAGTTCAGTCATATTGAGTTATTATAAAGTGGAGAAGAATGAGAAAAAGGCGGAGAAAAAGAAATAAAAAAGGTTTGTTTACAAATTCTGTCTAGGTTCGTGTAGTTCGTTTTTCAATTTCTGTTTCAGTGCATTGGTCTCTTCACCGTTTCAGTTTGTTGGAGTTCGAAGTGCTATAAGTCCAAATGTTTTAGAATATATCTGGTTTTAGGGAAAAGGATCCAATTTTTGATTGGTTATTAATTTTGATGGCGTCTTTTTGTTTTTCTCGTGGATGTTTTGGCAAAAATATTTTTGTTTTGGCGTAGCTTTCTTATCAACCACATGGTTCCGGGTTCAGTCCCACTGCGTGGCACCTTCGGCAAGTGTTTTCTACTATAGCTTCGTGCCGACCAAAGCCTTGTGAGTGGATTTGGTAGACAGAAACTGAAAGAAACCCGTCGTATATATGTATATATATATATATGTATGTATGTGTGTATATGTTTGTGTGTCTGTATTTGTCCCCCTAACATTGCTTGACAACCGATGCTGGTGTGTTTACGTCCCCCATAACTTTGGGACTCGGCAAAACAGGCCGATAGAATAAGTACTAGGCTTACAAAGAATAAGTCCTGGGGTCGATTTGCTCGACTAAAGGCGGTGCTCCAGCATGGCCACAGTCAAATGACTGAAACAAATAAAAGAGTAAAAGAGTAAAGTCTAGCGTTTTGATCGGTTGGCTTCCCGGTAGCGTTCATTCCTTGTTGACCACGGTCAAAGAACAAGTTCTGATTGGTTGTAAGTTTCGGGGCGTCACTTTATTTTGATCAGAAATACTTACCGTTTTGGACAAAATATTTTTGTTTTAGCAAAATTCAACGTTCAGCTTGGTTGACTTTCTGGTTGGGACTCGGTGAATTGGTTTTGCCTGATGGTCATCTAGTGTTCCGGTTGATTGGTTCCCTTAAGAAATCAGTATTTTTTTCCTGTGAGTCAGGTCCTGACCAGAAACGAATTTCATTGGTTTTGTCTGAGGTGACGTCAGCAACTGGTGTTTGAGAAGGTGTATGATGTTATTGTATAGTAATTTGGAGTGGAGGCGCAATGACCCAGTGGTTAGGGCAGCGGACTCGCGGTCATAGGATCGCGGTTTCGATTCCCAGACCGGGCGTTGTGAGTGTTTATTGAGCGAAAACACCTAAAAAAAGCTCCACGAGGCTCCGGCAGGGGATGGTGGTGACCCCTGCTGTACTCTTTCACCACAACTTTCTCTCGCTCTTACTTCCTGTTTCCGTTGTACCTGTATTTCAAGGGGCCGGTCTTGTCACTCTCTGTGCCACGCTGAATATCCCCGAGAACTACGTTAAGGGTACACGTGGCTGTGGAGTGCTCAGCCACTTACACGTTAATTTCACGAGCAGGCTGTTCCGTTGATTCGGATCAACCGGAACCCTCATCGTCGTAACCGACGGAGTGCTTCCATTCCACATAGTAATTTGGAGTTTTACCATATAACTTTAAACTCTCTTAAACCCTTTACTTTGTACCATTGATAAGCATAATACTGTGGAAACCGGTTTGGTATTTGAATAAACCTATGTATATATAGGTGAATTTGTTTTGGGGGTTTGAAAATGCAACTGAGTCTCAAAACCTGTTGTTTTTTTAATTTTGTAATAGATTTATTCAAATACCAAACCGGTTTCCACAGTATTTTGCTTATCAATGGTACAAATATATAAGTAAAGGGTTTAAGAGAGTTTAAAGTTATATGGTAAAACTCCAAATTACTATACAATAACACCATACACCTTCTCAAACACCAGTTATATATATATATATATATATATAATACCAGTTATATATATATATATATATATATATACATACATGAATACACGCATACACATCAATAGATGCATGAAGTGTATACACACATATATATGTAATGTATGTATACATACAGGGTTGGCCAAAAGTCACCAGAGATTAAATCAAATATTCAATTTTATTTATTCATTCTATATGAATGTTTAATAATCGAATGCTGTGAATTAAAATCGCCACCTTTTTTTTTCAACATTTGTCTATTTATTAGCTAAGTCTTATATAAAATATTTTTTTTTGTTTTAATCTAGGAATTAAATGGTTTTGATTTACTCTCAGGTGACTTTTAGCGAACTTTGTTATATTATATATACATATATATACATATATATATTATATAACATATATATACTATATATCATACATATATACATATGTATATTATATATATATAATATATATATATATATATAATATATAATATATATATAGAGAGAGAGAGAGAGAGAGATGTATGTATGCATGATGCATAAATTATGCATGCATACATACACACAGTAACACACATAGACACACAGACTCGCTCACACATACACTCACACTCATGTACTTACATACAGGGTTTTGAAGGTTTTGAACCACGTCTTAACCACTATTGTTCCCAGGTCTGTCTATCAGTGCCACAACTGTTCGTTAACTACCATATGTGATAACATTCCACCTATGTGCGGGGTCGCAGAAATTCCCTTGGATGGTGTCAGGGAGCACCGTAAAACCGCTAGGAGTGAGAAACTTCTACCTGTTGTCACAGCATCCTTCTAGAAGAAGGGCACTCTGGTGCAAGGTCTGCTGTTTGGTTAACTGGTCATGTCTCTTTGCCTGTCACTATGTACTAATTACAGCGGGGTGACGTCATTTGAAGGTTAAACAATGCGAAGCGCATTGTGACCAGCGATGTGTAGCAACATCTGATAGCCTGGTCGGTCAAGTGATCAAGTGATACATACATACATACATACATACATACATACATACATACATACATACATACATACACACATACATACATATCTGGAGATATATATATATATTTTATATATATTATATATAATATAATATATAAGGGGAGAGACAGAGAGTAAAGTTTGTCTATTTGTCTTGAAACAACGTCGTTACTTCCCTACGCAACTTTATCAAATTTCGCACGGAAAAACCAAATACAATCGTGATTAATCTATGTACAACAAAATATCCTAGATCCGTTCTATCCTTAGGGTAATACAGAGATGAGTCAGAAACAAAGTTGAAGAAAGACAGAAAGGTATAATTGAGTAGAAGGCGAGCAAAAGTGTTAGTGTGAGGTACAGAAACGGTATCAAAATGTGACACCGGATTTCTTTTTTCTCCTTTCCGTTATTTCTCTCTCTTTCTCGCTCCACTCTCTCTCTCTCTCTATCTCTTCTCTCTCTCTTCCTCTCTCTCTCTCTCTCTCTCTTATGTGTGTGTATGTGTGTGTGTATGAATGTATGTATGTAACTATCTGTCTATCTATCTCTATATCTATCTGTCTATCTCTCTATATATCTATCTATCTTATATCTATCTATCATATAATATATATATATATATATATATATATATATATCTACATATATATTATATATATATATATATATATATATATATATAATATATATATATATATATATATATATATATATATATATATGGAGTGGCTGTGTGGTAAGTAGCTTGCTTACCAACCACATGGTTCCGGGTTCAGTCCCACTGCGTGGCACCTTGGGCAAGTGTCTTCTGCTATAGCCCCGGGCCGACCAATGCCTTGTGAGTGGATTTAGTAGACGGAAACTGAAAGAAGCCTGTCGTATAATGTATATATATAATATATTATATATATATATATATATATATTATATATATATATATATATATATATATATGTATGTATTGTGTGTATATGTTTGTGTGTCTGTGTTTGTCCCCCTAGCATTGCTTGACAACCGATGCTGGTGGTGTGTTTATATCCCCGTCACTTAGCGGTTCGGCAAAAGAGACCGATAGAATAAGTACTGAGCTTACAAAGAATAAGCCCGGGGTCGATTTGCTCGACTAAAGGCGGTGCTCCAGCATAGCCGCAGTCAAATGACTGAAACAAGTAAAAGAGTAAAAGAGTAAAAGAGTATATATATATATGACTCCTTATTTAAATATAAATATAAATATTTATATTTATATCAAATATAAAATATAAAATTTATTCTTTTATTGTTTATAAATATTTGTAAAATATTCAGGTATTATGTTAATATTTAATCACACACCCAACGAATGCTTGGTTTACAAATTATTATTCTTTTATTTGTTTCAGCTCCGCGGCTGCGGTCATGCGGGAACACCAGCAGCCATTTGTTGTAAGTTCTCTGTGTGGGCGAAAAAAAATGACACTGTGCGTCTATGTCACCGTCATTCCACAGTTATCAGGACCCTATAAAAAGTACAAGTTACCTCGTATGGGGTTCTATGTTAACGATTGTATCAACTATCCGTCAGAGGTTTTCAACCCATCCGATCCCTCTGTTGTCGAACCTCACGATCTGCAACAGAATGAAGAACCACCCTTAATGTTGCTACGAAATTTGGATACTACAAAATCCTGTAACAATATGAATCTAGCTGTTCAAACTCTTCTGCTCCATGTGATCGAAGCCACCATTCTGGCAAGTTGTACCAGAAAAGAAAATGCGTTCATTCTACATATTTCCATCATGTTATCAGATATATTATTTCAGTTCAAGTTCCTTCATTTTCCAGTACTGCGACCCATTTCTGTGACTATCAAGAAATCTCAAGGACAATTCCTTAAGGCTCTCAGTTTGATAAGTCTGTGTTTCTCTTTCCGTTAGTTCTAAGTTAATTGTGTATTGGACCAAGCAGATGTCTCTTCATTGTATTACCAAACCACAGAGCAAACAATGTTGTCCATCGCAAAAACTCTTGCTGAATAAAATAAATTTCTTTTTGAATTGCTTCTGTTTTATGCTTTGCACATCATTTGAGAATAACAAGAAACAATATGAAGTAAAGATATTCTTTTATTTTGTCACAAAACAAAAATGATCAATGAACACTGTTTCAAAACCTTCACACAATATAGAAGCCGGGAAAAAGTCAAACTTACATATTTACCTGAATTACAATTAAATATGTTCGCAAATTTAGTTACATACAATAAGTACTGTGGAAGTGCAATGGCCCAGTGGTTGTTAGGCCAGCGGACTCGCGGTCGGAGGACAGCGGTTTCGATTCCCAGACCGGGCGTTGTGTGTGTTTATTGAGCGAAAACACCTAAAAGTTCCACGAGGCTCCGGCAGAGGGGGGGCAACCCCTGTTGTACTCTTTCGACCCAACTTTCTCTCGCTGTTTCCTCCTGTTTCTTAAGTAACGCTGCGATGGACTGGCATCCCGTCAAGCTGGGGGAACACATACGCCACAGAAACCGGGAAACCGGGCCCATGAGCCTGGCTAGGCTTGAAAAGGGCGCCTAAAAAAAACAAAAAAAAACAATAAGTACTACTTTATGTTGAAGTAAATTTAGCTTAACAAAGAAGTTTTTACATATTCGATACCCGAATAACACCAGTTAATATCTTGTACTTTATGTAAGTATGTGTGTTCTCTCCTATTTCAAATTATTTGAAGTCTTCTTGTAAGGAAAGAGCTACTTTCTAGCAAAGATACCAGCAACGTTTTGAATTTCAGAAAATAAAAATAAATAAATGCACCCGTTTAAAGCCTATCCAGGCTCATGGGCCTGGTTTCCAGGTTTCAATGGCGTATGTGTTCCCCAGCTGATGGGATGCCAGTCCATCGCAGCGTTACTCATTTTTGCCAGCTGAGTGGACTGGAGCAACGTGAAATGAAGTGTTTTTCTCAAGAACACAACGCGTCGCCCAGTCCAAGAATCGAAACCACAATCTTACGATGATGGTGCTGACAACCTAACCACTATGCCACGCGCCTCCACGAACTTCAGAAAACGTCTTGCATATTTTTACTGTTCTGCTTAAAGCCTGTATTTATAAATGTATTCGTTTTTCCTGAAAACCTCGGCTTTTCCAGATTGTTATTTAGACATTTACCCACAAAACCAAGTGTCAATTATTATCGGCATAAGTGTATGTATGTACGTATGTATGTATGTATGTATGTATGTATGTATGTATGTATGTATGTATGTATGTATGTATGCATGGATTTCTATGAAATCTTATAAAATGGGTTTGAATTGTAACTGAGAAAGTTACATCGTTTGAATTCAGATAAGAATAATAGTGAAGAATTACATGTTGAAGTTTTGATAAATCTGATATATTTTCCCTTCTCTGTTTACAGATTGAATTTGCAGAATTTGAATTGAACGGCTTCGTTCTTTGCCTAAAAATCGCGATATTCATTTCTTTATATATTTCTTGATTTTCTCGAGATTATTACATAAATATTTACTTAACCATATGCACCGGTTGTTAGTACAAATGTAAATTTATAGTCTGAGAAGAGAAGTTGTAGATTTGGAAACAGCTGTCCATCACCGTTGCTTTTCATATTGATTTTATTTTTTCTGTGTGAAATGTTCATATTTGCTGAACATAATTTGTTCTATTTTTCAGTTAAACATAGTGAAAACGTTGAATGGAATACATCACCAGTATTTCTTTTCTTTACGGAAAATTGGTTTCAAATATTGGCACATGGGTAGTAATTCCTGGGGAGAAGATAAGTCGATTACATTAACTCCAGTGCTCAACTGGTACTTATTTAATGCAAGGCGGCAAGCTGGCAGAAACGGTAGCGTGCCGGGCGAAATGTTTAGCGGTATTTCGTCTGTCGTTACGTTCTGAGTTCAAATTCCGCCAAGGTCGACTTTGCCTTTCATCCTTTCGGGGTCGATAAATTAAGTACCAGTTACGCACTGGGGTCGATACAATCGACTTAATCCCTTTGTCTGTCCTTGTTTGTCTCCTCTATGTTTAGCCCCTTGTGGGTAGTAAAGAAATAGGTATTTCGTCTGCTGTTACGTTCTGAGTTCAAATTCCGCCGAGGTCGATTTCTGCCTTTCATCCTTTCGGGATCGATTAAATAAGTACCAGTTACGCACTGGGGTCGATATAATCGACTTAATCCGTTTGTCTGTCCTTGTTTGTCCCCTGTGTTTAGCCTCTTATTTAATGGACTCCGAAAGGATGAAAGGCAAAATCGACCTCGGCAGAGTTTACATTCAGAAAGTAAAGACGGACAAAATGCCGCTATGCATTTCGCCCAGGGAGCTAACGATTCTGGCAGCTCACCTTATTTCTTTCTTTAATATCCTTTCTACTATAGACACAAGGCCTGAAATTTTGGGGGAGGGGCTAGTCGATTACATCATCCCCAGCACACGACTGCTACTTATTTTATCCACCCCGAAAGGATGAAAGGTAACGTCGTCCTTGGCGGAATTTGAACTCAGAACGCAGAGGTGGACTAAACGCCGCTAAAACTTTCGTCAGCATGCTAACAATTCTGCCAGCTGACCTCTTTATTCCATTTAAATATCAAAATCATTTCCAAGGTGGCAAGCCGGAAGAATCGTTAGCACACCGACCAAAAATGTCCAGCGGTATTTCGTCCGTCTCTGAACGTTTTGAGTTCAAATTTTACCGAGGCCGACTATGCTTTTCATCCTTTCGGGATCCATAGAATAAGTACCAGCCGTATACTGGCGTCGATATAATCGACTTACACCCTTTCCCGAAATTTCTGGCCGTGCGCCAAAATTTGAAACCTGTATGAAATACATTTTTGAAATACTTCTCCCGAAGCAAACTTTCATACAGATAACATTATATATTGTTTTAGAGACAAGGTTATGCCGCACAGGATAAGCAATTCCTTGATATAACATGTTGGGCAGCGACTGACATAATGCGTATTACTAATAATGACATGGTTACATAAATATTCTTTCTATTGGAAATAAGATTGTTTCTGAAATTTTGAGGGAGAGGGGTTACTTGATTATATCGAGCCCACTTCTCAACTGGTACTTATTTTATTGACCCCCTGAAAAGATTTTTAAAAAAGTCGACCTAGGCCGAATTTGAACTCAGAACACTGCCTTTACATGATTATATAAGTGTCAGTTTCTTATTTCTTTATTGCCCACAAGGGGATAAACATAGAGGGGACAAAGATGGACAGACAAACCGATTAAGCCAATTATATCGACCTCAGTGCGTAACTGGTACTTAATTTATAAACCCGAAAGGATGAAAGCAAAGTCAACCTCGGCGGAATTTGAACTCAGAACGTAACAGCAGACGAAATACCTATTTCTTTACTACCCACAAGGGGCTAAACACAGAGGGAACAAACAAGGACAGACACGGGGATTAAGCCGATTATATCGACCCCAGTGCGTAACCGGTACTTAATTTATCGACCCTGAAAGGATGAAAGGCAAAGTCGACCTTGGCGGAATTTGAACTCAGAACGTAACAGCAGACGAAATACCTATTTCTTTACTACCCACAAGGGGCTAAACACAGAGGGAACAAACAAGGACAGACACGGGGATTAAGTCGATTATATCGACCCCAGTGCGTACCTGGTACTTATTTAATCGACCCCGAAAGGATGAAAGGCAAAGTCGACCTAGGGGGAATTTGAACTCAGAACGTAGCGGCAGACGAAATACCACTAAGCATTTCGTCCGGCGTGCTAACGTTTCTGCCAGCTCGCCGCCTTCATATAAGCGTCTGTTTCGGAGACATCTTGGTAGTTTATCAGTTTCATTGTCTTTTTTTAACTTTTTCTAACACTTATTCCAAAGCTAATTGATGCTGGTAGATTACAAAAGAGCGATTTCCGATTAATGAACATGATGAATGAGCGCAAAATACAAAAGAGGCTATACGTCCGGTCTATATTAGCATCATTTTCAGGTTTCTATGTAATACGTCCCCAGTATAACGTTTTGTTGATATAAATGATGTTTCTCCTTAAATTGGGTCCCTCCTTCAGCGGCTTCCTACGGAGTTCACTCTCGATTTCTAAGATGGTGATCTCGCTGTTGATCATTTCATACATTTGTTTTATCTTTCTTCTGTTGTTTAATATATTCTGTCTACATATGACTTTCCGAGGTTATCTAGATCTTACTTTGAAACAGAGTCTGTCAATAGCATTATTCTTATGAAAGCTTCCAGCTGATACTTGGATCTTGCCGGGTATAATACCAATAGAAGAGATTTGCTCTGCAGTCCAAACAACCATTTCAAATGCTAGTGTCTCAAATGAATTGTCTTGCAATAGGAAGAAGTTCCGACTACCATACTTCTTACGTCTGACTCAATATTCCTTAATCTTTCTTTCTCTCTCTCTTTAGTCACAGTAGTTTTATATAATACACTTTCATCAATTTTTAGATATTTATAACACATTGTTTCGAATAGAGGAAATATTTCCGAGACCATTGATATTCATTTCCCCACCCCCCATTCAAAGTGGTTTTCTTATATCCAACTATCGACTATAAACATTTCCTTTGATCAAATTCCCTCCTTTTTCCAGCTAAAATTGTGGCTTAGAATCTTGATCTTTCTCAGCTTGATTCGATAACAACAATTTTAACGTTGCAGATATTTCCAGTATAAATGTTGAGATCTTCGACAAATAAATTATTGGTTAAGTTGGTTACACCCAATTATTAGTTTATATTGGTTAGATTTGTTATTAGTTATTTCGGTTACATTGGTAACCAATAATTTATTCATACAAGCACTGGATGTTTGTAGAAGCAATGACATTGCATTTAATTCTAAAAAAATAAACAGGAGCACAAAAATATAATGTTGACTTGGATTATTCTTTCGAAATGTTTTATGACAGCAGCAATAATTGTTGCGTTTTCAGTTACAAGAGTAAAGATGGTGAACAAAATCATTGCATGACAACACGGACAGCAGGTACTTATTTTTACTAAATTCACTAGTTCCACCTCTATGTGTGAAGAATAGTCAAATCTATATCTACAATCAAGTCTGATTACAGCTACTATCATCAGAATTCTGCGGTGCTTTTTCTTATTTTTTTTTTTACATCCACCAATCTCGTGATGACTTGGGGCTGCTCTTGGAAAGTCGTCCTTGTAAATAGATAGTTTGTTGTAGCTGTAGATGCTACAATGGGAATCCTGGTTGCAGCGACCTTTGAAGGCACTGTTGAGTGGTATTGTCTTGGTAATTTTTTTCATCGATGGCACATTCCTTCAGCAGCAATCCTCGGACTCTGCTCTCTTATTTGTAAATCCTACCCCGTTCACAGGGTTGTCTTAGCAGAATTACAGACCCTCGAGCAAGTCAATGCTTTGACCCCGACAATATTTGACAGAAACCTACAATACACATAGATCAAAATTGGGTACCCTGTGCTCATGAGGTCCCCGAGCTACTGCCTAGTGTGTCTATGCCTTAAGGCAGTACTCCATACTCAAGTCCAGGCCCCAGCAAAAGCCTTACCTCTCAACATTATCTTCACTAATTTTATGTCTCTCTGAAGACGAAGATCAGCTCTCTGGACAACAGATATTTCAAGATCTTTCTATCTCATATACAGTAGTCATAACCCAGCCAGTATTGCTGGAGCAGTTTGAATGGGCCAGATATAAGGGTTCAAGCCTATTCAACCTGCTATATAACTTTAAAAGACGTTATTTAGCACAACACTACACTTTAATTCTTTCCACCTGCCTGCTCTACTCTAAGTATTTTGTAGGAATCGCAACTGCCTTAATGGAATCGGTGCCAATGTTAAGCCTATATATAATGTTTAAGCAAATAGTAGGTCGCCTTTTGCCAAGTGGACATTTTCTTTCTTTGTCATAATATTTACCCGGGTCGGGTTACGATAAACCAGTTTGGTATCTCAGTTGGTCTTCCATTGTTATATTCGGTATGCAAGGCGGCGAGCTGGCAGAGACGTTAGCACGCCGGGCGAAATGCGTAGCCGTATTTCGTCTGTCGTTACGTTCCGAGTTCAAATTCCGCCGAGGTCGACTTTGCCTTTCATCCTTTCGGGGTCGATAAATTAAGTACCAGTTACGCACTGGGGTCGATGCAATCGACTTAATCCCTTTGTCTGTCCTTGTTTGTCCCATCTGTGTTTAACCCCTTGTGGGTAGTAAAGAAATATATATTCGGTATGCAAGTAATTGGTATCCTATAGAGCATCGGTATCTTGTACAAATATTCAATTAATAAATCTTGGTCCTTTAGTGAAAGCTTGAGATTTCATGATGTGCTTTATTTTGTGCTGATACTGCAATGTTTCTTAAATGCATTCACACATGGTGCATTGTAATTAAAATCTTTCTTTTCTTTCCAAATATTAACAAAGTTCTTTTCAAGAAGGGATTTTATCTCCTTTCATTTGATACACAGCTCATAAGTTACACGGAATCTGAAAGTTGTGGTTAGAGTAGCGGACTCGCGGTCAAGGGATCGTGGGTTCGAATCTCAGACCGGGCGGTTTGTCTGTTTATGAGCGAAACACTTAAGCTCCAGGTGGCTATGGCAGAATGTAATGGCGAACTTCTGCTGACTCTTTCGCCACAACTTTCTCCCACTCTTTCCTCCTGCATCTTGCAACTCACCTGCGACGGACCGGCGTCCCGTCCAGGTGGGGAACCTATACGCCAAGGAAACCGGGAAACCGGCCCTTATGAACCAGGCATTGCTCGAAAAGGAACACACAACAAAAACAAAACAAAGTTTATGT
>NW_021832772.1:20000-25000 GCF_006345805.1 Octopus sinensis
TTGCATATTTGTGTGAATAAAATCGTTTTTCTTTGGAATAGAAAAAAGTCTATCTTTATTTCTTCTTTTGCTGGTGTCTCAAATTTAGGTTAAATCAGTGTTTCTCAAAGGGGAGACCTATGGGAGGGTCGGACAAGTTATTTTGAGAAAATTTTGGTTTAAATGTTTGACAACTCAGCACCGTCCATTGGACGGGGTGGGGTGTTTTGCTCGTATATATATATATATATATATATACATATATGTGTGGGTGTGTGTGTGTGTGTGTATGATATATATACATATATATATATATATATATATATATATATATATATATATATAATATATATATATAGTACCATTTCCAGTAAGCATTTCAAACTTGTAATTCTTATCTTAATCAAAAGTTTAAATAAGGACCCCACAAACTAAGTATATTTCCATAAAAGTTAATTTTTCCATAAAAATCCTTCTTTAGATTATGAGCCTAGATATTTTTTCGCATGCTTGCTTAATTTTAAACGTATTTTCTTCACTTATTTTTATATATTTTATTTAACATTTTCAGGTAAAGTTTATCATTTGTTATGAGTCTAAAAAATTTAGAACATTTACAAAAAATTAATAAACCATGAATAACAATTATTTTGAATATTTCGTTTTGTATTTGGCTTGCAAAATTGTTACAGTGAATTCGTGTGTTGAAACTGATTTTGTTACATCTCGGTCGGGTCATTATGCCAATAATTAACACACACACTGGTTCTATTTCACATTTTTTATTATCATTAGTCAGTTAACTAGCCAAAAGTAATACACTGTTTCATCAATCGGTCACTCAATCGTTCGATCAATTCGCGACCTCATTAATAACATTCCCCCTCTCCACTAGGTCTACTTCAGGTCGTTGTTATCATAACTACCGTTTTGGCTGTTGCTGCTGCTGCTGCTGTTGCTGCTGCTGCTGCTGCTGCCTTCTTCCAATCAGGACTCACGCCATTAGCCACAAAGAATAATCTCTAATTCGAGCCTCCTCTAAGCTACTAAGAATGCGTGTGACAGCTTGAAGATCCACCCACCATACACGATAGACTGGCGGTTGTACGGGAGCGAAAGCTACGTTGTTATCCTCATTCCGTAAACGGTGGCTTTTAACAGGTGGAGAGCTGAACCATCATAGGGTACAGAGGATTCGCAATCTAGACTAGGGTCTGAAAGTTTACCACACCAGAGTGGGTTACACCATGGTTCCTATGCTGTGTGGCAAAAGTAAGAAGAAAGAGTGAGAGAAAGTTGCGGTGAAAGAGTACAGCAGGGTTCACACGAACCTCCCACCCCGCCGGAGCCTCGTGGAGCTTAGGTATTTTTGCTCAATAAACACTCACAATGCCCTGTCTGGGAATCGAAATCGCGTTCTTACGATGTTGCTGCTGTTGCTGCTGCTGCTTTTTTTGTTGAGCGAGGCGGTCTTCGTCCCGTCTGTAGTGGGAGAAGTCCGAAACGTGGTCCTTTGCTATTCGTAAGACCCACAGAAGAGAAAGCAGGTCAACCCCCGACACCGAGAGTATCGACGGATGGATGAATGCGCATTCAGGCTCAGCGGTTGCGTAGGAAGTCGGGGACAAGAAACAGGAAGAAAGAGTGAGAGAAAGTTGGAGCGAAAGAGTACAACAGGGGTCGTCACCAGCCCCTGCTGGAGCCTAGTGGAGCTTTAGGTGTTTTTGCTCAATAAACACACAAAACGCCCGGTCTGGGAATCGAAACCGCGATATTCCGACCTCCGCTGCCCTAACCACTTGGCCATTGCACCTCTACTGCTGCTGCTGTTGTTGTTGATAATGTTGTTGCTACTTTTCTGCTTGTGTTGCAATATCTCGGACAGTTTTAAGGTGGCGATTGGGAGAATCCCCAGTTGAACGCTGGGGGTGGTGTAATCGAATCGACTTAAATCACCCCTGAAATTGTTGGCCTTCTGCCAAACTTTAAAACTAATAGCTTAGAAAGTCTTGCCATCTGTTTCTTGGTGCTGATGTTGTTTTCTTTAGTGCCCATTTTAATTTCTTTATTGTTCACAGGGTGTTAAACATAGAGGGGACAAACAAGGACAGACAAAGAGATTGAGTCGATTAGATCGGCCCCAGTGCATAACTTGTACTTATTTAATCGACCCCGAAAGGATGAAAGGCAAAGTCAACCTCGGCAGAATTTGAACTCAGAACGTAACGGCAGACGAAATACATATTTCTTTACTACCCACAAGGGGCTAAACACAGAGGAGAAAAACAAGGACAGACAAACGGATTAAATCGATTATATCGACCCCAGTGCGTAACTGGTACTTATTTAATCGACCCCAAAAAGATGAAAGGCAAAGTCGACCTCGGCGGAATTTGAACTCAGAATGTAACGACAGACGAAATACCTATTTCTTTACTACCCACAAGGGGCTAAACACAGAGAGGACAAACAAGGACAGACAAACGGATTAAGTCGATTACATCGACCCCAGTACTTATTTGATCGACCCCGAAAGGATGAAAGCCAAAGTCAACCTCGGCGGAATTTGAACTCAGAACGTAGCGGCAGACGAAATATTGCTACGCATTTCGCCCGGCGTGATAACGTTTCTGCCAGGCAACAAGGCGTCTCTGATACATATTTTAATTCCATAGAAGACTCGGTATTATTATTCAGTTACTTCTGACGTAGCTAAGCAGTTCTCATCAGTTTTTATCGAACCAACAATACACAGCGTTTCAGTCAGATTGAACGCTTATGAACATTCAGCTTTTATTACAACTGTGATCGTCCATTCTTTGTTGTCAAAACATTTATTTTCTCATCAACATAAGGTAAAGAGTAAAAAAACCCTTCGGTCATGAGTGACCATGATATTGCACCAAGAAAGTTCTCTTCCGGGGCACAAGTCAGGGCAAGGTAGTTTATGGAAAACCAGCAGTCGCCTATGCATACCAGCCTCTCCTCTCCACGCCACCGATGTTGTTTAAGGGAAAGGCAAAGTCCGATACGGCTTGCCACCAGTGACGTGAACTGGAGCAATGCGAAATAAAGTGTCTTGCTCAAGAACACAACACACATCCCGCCCCGGGAACCGAACTCACTACCTCATGATTGTGAGCCCGACGCACTAACAACTGTGCTATGCACCTTCATTCATCAACATAGCTTCCCGATATAAAGGCATTCGAGAAATCTTTTTATGAATATTTAGTTGCTACACAGGGTACCCTTATCAACAAACAAGAAGTTCATTTGTGGTCGTTCTGCTAGAAAGAGCAACAAAATACCTCTTTTAAATTATAACCTGCTATCACACTGGACATTGTAATTTTTAATACACATTCTCAACCAGCTTTGATGTTCTGACATCCCTCTCTCACCTCTCAACGTCGTGTTGGTAACCTAAAACCTTATAATGAATTACAAGACATTTTATTCTTTGTATGGATAATAATTATTGATGCAGGGGAATTACCGTTGGACATGGTATATTGCCGACGTTAGCACGCCAGGCGAAATGCGTAGCTGTATTTCGTCTGCCGTTACGTTCTGAGTTCAAATTCCGCCGAGGTCGACTTTGCCTTTCATCCTTTCGGGGTCGATTAAATAAGTACCAGTTACGCACTGGGGTCGATATAATCAACTTAATCCGTTTGTCTATCCTTGTTTGTCCTCTTTGTGTTTATCTCCTTGTGGGTAGTAAAGAAATAGGTATATTGCCGCCATGTTTGGCGATGATAGACTCCAAAAGAAGATCCTTTTCTCGCTACTGGCAGATGCCTGTTGAAACATTGGTGGAACTAAATTGAGATTCTATGACACTGATAAGCGGAACCTCAAAGCTCTTTCTATTCCCACTGACAAGTGGTACGAGCAAACCGGTAATCATTCTCCCTGAAGGCGGCAAGCTGGCAGAAATGTTTGTACGCCGGGCGAAATGCGTAGCCGTATTTCGTCTGCCGTTACGTTCTGAGTTCAAATTCCGCCGAGGTTGACTTTGCCTTTCATCCTTTTGGGGTTGGTAAATTAAGTACCAGTTACGCACTGGGGTCGATGTAATCGACTTAATCCCTTTGTCTGTCCTTGTTTGTCCCCTCTATGTTTAACCCCTTGTGGGTAACAAAGAAACAAGTAATCATTCTCTCTGGAGAAATTAGATTTATAAAGTCAGTCATAGTCAGTGACACTGGTTCGGATATCGAAGTTGTTCTCATGCCAAAAATATGTTCTGTTTATTCATATAAAAGAAATCATTTTAAAGTTATCACAAGCCAGTTTACTCCAAGATGGAAACCAGTCAATTTCTCATCATTTAAGGAACAACACTAGCAGAAAGTAATGTCATATTATTATTGGTCGTTTGTGTCACCATTTACCGATAAATAATTTTAAAATTTGTCAGAAATCTTCAGATCTGAAACCTCGTCTGTACGATAAGTTCTAGCTATGTGCATCTTGTGTCACATTTTCTTCCGTGTTAATTAAGTTTCACAAATTAGCAACTACTCAAAACTATTTATCTAAATATACTGACACGTTTAGCGTTAACGTTTAAAAGGATAGTGACGATAATTTAGGATGAAGAACATGTAGAAAAGGACGAAGAAGAGAGAGAAGTAGATTATACATTTACTTGAAGATAAAGGAAGTGTGAAAATTATGTTTTGTGTTTATTAAGTTAGAAGCAAGCAATGACACGTCTACTATTATGTTCAATATCGTGGAAATCAACGTTAAAACTTTCTCTCTCTGTCTAAGATGGTATGATGGATGGCAAGATATCACATGATATCTATAAAATGCTCGTATAAATAAAATATTTTCTGCTGTAATTCTAATTAGTGTTCTGTTTTTATTTTCACTTCTTGAAAATTCTAAATAAATCAAGTTGGAACAAAATAGTAGCTGATTATTGTAAAAGTTGCAACTGGCCAGGTTGAATGGGTAAACTCACATACTTTCTGGAACAATCTATCTCGGTGTAAATAGAAATTCTA
>NW_021832772.1:30000-32833 GCF_006345805.1 Octopus sinensis
CCTTTAAGTATTATTTCGTGATGTGCAAACTGATACCATGAGTTTACTGTCAGATATACTCATTAGGTTATTTTTGTATTATCTGAAATAGAATACCCGCATATCGATCAATCCCCCAAAATTGAATATTGACTTTTATTAGATACTTTGTACATTTATAGATAAATATATAAATATACGATAAACAAGTCCCCAAAGTACGATGTATAGATGCATATAACGCTGTAAGGTTACACCTGATTGATTTGGAAATTTGTTTTCCCAAATTATATATATATATATAATATATATATATATATATATATATATATATATAGGCGCAGGAGTGGCTGTGTGGTAAGTAGCTTGCTTACCAACCGTTCGGGGTTCAGTCCCACTGCGTGGCACCTTGGGCAAGTGTCTTCTACTATAGCCTCGGGCCAACAAAAGCCTTGAGTGGATTTGGTAGCCGGAAACTGAAAGAAGCCCGTCGTACATATGTATATATACATATATGTGTATGTGTGTGTATATGTTTGTGTCTATGTTTGCCCCCCCCAATCGCTTGACAACCAATGCTGGTGTGTTTACGTCCCTGTAACTTAGCGGTTCGGCAAAAAGAGACTGATAGAATGAGTACTAGGCTTACAAAGAATAAGTCCTGGGGTCGATTTGCTCGACTAAAGGCGGTGCTCCAGCATGGCCGCAGTCAAATGACTAAAACAAGTAAATGAGTAAATTTATATATATATATATATATATATATATATATATACCACTGAGAAATAGATGAAAGCCCCACAATCTCATACCTCTCAACTTTAAATTAGTAACTTTGTACTAAAGCATGAAGAAATGAATACAAGTAGTAGCAAAGCTAGTCAAGTTAAATGACAATAAAGATAGTCAAGCGAGAAGAGACTGTCGCTTTGTATTTCCAAGTTACGAATCAATTATTATAGAAGCTTCGTTTCATTAATTTAAAATACAGCCATGTACATCGTGAAAAGATTTCATTGTGTAACACCACCTGTGCCAACTAGAAAAGATAGAATAGAGTTATTAACTACCGTAAAGCCAAGGTATCTAGCATTTTAAAGAATTATCTGAGTCATAGCTCTACAATTACCCGTGTCTCATTTGCGTTTGATTCCATCAATTCAGCCGTAATTGTCTTTTTTTTTGTATGGCTGGCTAGCTCTCTTTTATCTTTTACTTGTTTCAGTCATTAACCTGCGGTCATATAGGGGCACCGTCTTGAAGGGTTTGGCCGAAAAAGCCAACCCCAGTGATTATTTTTATGTACTGTGATTGACTTAGTACTTCCATCGATCGCTTTTGCTGAACCGATAAGTTACGGGGATGTAAACAAACCAAGTTGTCAAGAGGTAAGTGGGGACAAACACAGACGCAAACACACACACACACACAGAGGCTTCCATACAGTTTCGGTTTACCAAATTCACTCACAAGGCACACCGCTGATTTGGTCTAGAACTTCTTATTTCTTTATTCGCTGCTAATGTCATACTGAGGCCGTTCCCCTATTCGACACTTGGGGTCACACTTGGGATCCCACTCGGGAAAATTTTTCATCTCAGGAAAAATTTGTCAAATCTATCACCATAAAAATAAGGATTAATTTTTTTTTTAAATATCTGTAATTCTTAATAGGAGTGGCATGCCTCTTTCAAAGACTTCGTGTAAAGTATCAGGTTGTGGGGTTCACCCATATTAAGTTTAATCCATATTATTTAAAGAAAGTGCACGGATACATGTCACAACGGAATGAGTCAATTACGAATCAAACCTATAGTTTTGCATTCGTCTCTCTGTAAACTTAATATGTGCAGGCGCAATGGCCCAGTGGTTAGGACAGCGGACTTGCGGTCGTAGGATCGCGGTTTCGATTCCCAGACCGGGCGTTGTGACTGTTTATTGAGCGAAAACACCTAAAGTTCCACGAGGCTCCTGCAGGGGATGGGTGGCATACCCTGCTGTACTCTTTCACCACAACTTTCTCTCACTCTTTTTTCCTGTTTCTGTTGTACCTGTATGTCAAAGGGCTAGCCTTGTCACACTCTGTGTTACGCTGAATCTACCCAAGAACTACTTTAAGGGTACACGTGTCTGTAGAGTGCTATTCCACTTACAAGTTAATTTCTCGAGCAGGTTGTTCCGTTGATTGGATCAACCGGAACCCTCGTCGTCATAACCGACGGAGTGCCACGAAGCTTAATATAATAACCTAACATAAAGTGGCGAGCTGGCTGAATCGTTAGCACGCCGGGCGAAATGCTTAGCGGTATTTCGTCAGCCGTTACGTTTTGTGTTCAAATTCCGCCGAGATCAACTTTGCCTTTCATCCTTTCGGGGTCGATTAATTAAGTACTAGTTACGCACTGGGGTCGATATAATCGACTTAATCCGTTTGTCTGTCCTTGTTCGTCCCCTCTGTTGGCGCAAGGTCAATATTTCCAGGGGACGGGATAAGTCGACTACATCGAAAGTCGACCTCGGCGTAATTTGAACTCAGAACGTAACGGCAGACAAAATACTGCTAAGCATTTCGCCCGGCGCGCTAACGTCTCTGCCAGCTCGCTGCCTTAGAAGATCTACTATATTAACATCACTTTTGTTTTGTTTTTTCTCTCTTCATTTTGTTTTTAAAAAAGAAAACGACTAAATTTGCATAACATCCAAAAAGTTTTTATAGTCATAAAGGATCACAGTACATTTTCTTTATTCATTTAATTAATTAGCAATCACTTAATATATTTGTTTCCTATTGTTTGCCTTGATTTTTTTTTTTTTTTTACAGAGCCTATTTAGTGTTTAATGATTTGTATGATGT
>NW_021832773.1:0-2500 GCF_006345805.1 Octopus sinensis
CATGTCGTACATTCGACTTCAATAAACATTCTCTGACATCTTTAGATCGTCTCGTTCTTAATTTATTCCATCTTAAATTATTTATTTTGGAAGTTATGTCTGAGACAGTAGCAAGCATGTCTGTGTGGCTACAAAAAAAAACGTCGGACTTTGCAACAACATTCTTTTCTTCTTTCAATGGTTCCAGTGGTAGGACTGCGGCCACGCTGGAGCACCGCCTTAATCTATTTTCGTTCGGTTCTATTGACGCTTTATGGCTGGAAGTTGGTCTTTGATTGAGTTTGTAGCAGTTGATCCCCTTCGAGGGTATCCTTGAATGGTCAACTGGTCCGCTGCCGTCGATACGAGTTTAGCCAATGCCTTTTTTTTTTTTCTAAAGCTCCAGTAGAAGCCCCTTTTTCTTATTTCTTTCGGCTTAGGAGTGGCTGTGTGGTAAGTAGCTTGCTTACGAGCCACATGGTTCCGGGTTCGGTCTCACTGCGTGGCATCTTGGGCGAGTGTCTTCTACTATAGCCTCGGGCCGACCAAAGCCTTGTGAGTGGATTTGGTAGACGGAAACTGAAAGAAGCCCGTCGTATATATGTATATATATAATATATATATATATATATATATATATTATATAATATATATGTGTGTGTGTGTGTGTGTGTGTGTGTGTGTGTGTGTGTTTTGTGTGTCTGTGTTTGTCCCCCTAGCATGCTTGACAACCGATGCTGGTGTGTTACGTCCCCGTCACCTAGCGGTCGGCAAAAAAGAGACTGATAGAATAAGTACTGGGGCTTAAAGAATAAGTATCGGGGTCGATTTGCTCGACTAAAAGGCGGTGCTCCAGCATGGCCGCAGTCAAATGACTGAAACAAGTAAAAGAGAGAGAGAGAGACAATTAAACCATTGAGGACCTCTAATTTTCAGTTCAGTCTCACAGAGCGCCACCTTGGGCAAATGTCCTTTACTATGACTCTGGGCCGAGCAATGCCTTGTGAATGGATTTGGTAGATGGAAACTGTATGGAAGCCTGCCGTGTGTGTGTGTTCTTTGTGTTTGTGTCTGTGTATCACCACTTTCACCGCTGGCGTTGGTTTGTTTAAGTACCTGTAACATAGCGGTTCGGCACAAGGGTTCGATAGAATATAGACCAGACTTAAATAAAAAAAACAACGTACAAGGGTCGATTTGTTCGACTTATTCCTTTCACGGCGGTGCCCCAGCATGGCCGCCGTCTACAAAATGAAACAACAACAACAACATGCAGGTGATGAAATCTGATTCTATTTTCTTTTGTTCTTTCTTCAGATCCTTACAAATTCTTCCGGCAAATCTCGAATCGACTTTGTAACACAGGTAAGGGAACTGGTGCTCCACCGCCTTTCTTTCTATGCTTTACTTTAATATATGTGTGTGTATGTATGTGTGTGCACGCCTGAGTTCAAATTCCGTCGAGGTCGACTTTGCCTTTCATCCTTTCGGGGTCGATTAAATAAGTACCAGTTACGCACTGGCGTCGATGTAATCGTCTTAATCCCTTTGCCTGTCCTTGTTTGTCCTCTCTGTGTTTAGCCCCTTGTGGGTAGTAAAGAAATAGGCATTTCTTCTGCCGCTACGTTCTGAGTTCAAATTCTGCCGAGGTCGACTTTGCCTTTCATCCTTTCAGGGTCGATTAAATAAGTACCAGTTACGCACTGGGGTCGATGTAATCGACTTAATCCCTTTGTCTGTCCTTGTTTGTTCTCTCTATGTTTAGCCCCTTGTGGGTAGTAAAGAAATAGGTATTTCGCCCGTCGCTACGTTCCGAGTTCAAGTACTGGGGTCGATGTGACCGACTACCCTCCTCCCCACAAATTAAAGATCTTGTGCCCAGAATAGAAGCATACATAGGTGCGTTCACACACATACAAATGATCTTCCTCTCAAAAGTAGGAAATCTTTCTACGAAAGACGGATTTCCTTGAAAAGAATTCAATAAATCTAAACCTTACACTTTATCCGAGTGAATATGTTGTATAGCTTGAACGTGTGTGTGTGTGTGTGTGTGATACGAAACGATGTAACAAAATCCCTGCTGGCTATAATTTCTATAACACGTGATTTAAGTGCACTGCTAACACACAAGTAGACGGCATTGACTTATTCCACCGAGGTCGACTTTGCCTTTCATCCTTTCGGGGTCGATTAAATAAGTACCAGTTACGCACTGGGGTCGATGTAATCGACTTAATCCTTTTGTCTGTCCTTGTTTGTCCTCTCTGTGTTTAGCCCCTTGTAGGTAGTAAAGAAATAGGTATTTCGCCCGTCGCTACGTTCCGAGTTCAAGTACTGGGGTCGATGTGACCGACTACCCTCCTCCCCACAAATTAAAGATCTTGTGCCCAGAATAGAAGCATACGTTTCCTATACTTCGTAGCATATTATGGTTGCACAACGCAACACCGTCTGCCTACAAGTCCTTAATTGTTTAATCTTTCTTATCTCAGCCTCTTTTCTTTTTCTATATTGCAGG
>NW_021832773.1:5000-7500 GCF_006345805.1 Octopus sinensis
ATATTTCTGCTGCTTTTTCATAAAGTATATATATATATATATATATATATAGATATATATATAGATATATATATATATATATATATATATATACATACACACGATATATATGAATATATATATATATATATATATAACGGGAAAGTTTACGAAAATAAACAAAAGACGAAGACAGATGGAGTACAAACAAACAAATGTATTAGTATAGCGCTCAGGAATAGAAATAGAACAAGTCTTTTACGTTTCGAGCCTACGCTCTTCGACAGAAAGATACACAGAAAAGAAACAAGGAGAGAAAAAAATGCGTGTGGGAGCTAACGATATATACATACACACACTCGTGGCATTTTTAGAGGCAATATAATATATATTTACGTATATATACACGTATATGAATATATACATACACGTATATATATACGTGTATATATATATGTATATGTGTGTGTGAATATATATATATATATATATATATGTATATATATATATATATGAATATAGACATATATATATGAATATATATATGTGTGTGTGATGTGTGTAAGTATATACCGGTAGATGCCAATGCGTGACTCAGGGGGCAAGAGTTTCGTGTGTTAACACTTTTAATTTCCAACGCACGAAACTCCTAGTCGTCACACAGTAACTTCAACCGTTTATGAATGAAAAATGCATATACATATATATACTCGTATTTGAAGTCCTATTTCCCTATTTACATCACGATATATATATTATATATATATATATATATAATTCATAAATAAGGGCAAAAGAAAAAATTTCTAATGCCAAATATGTCGAAAAATTATATGGTTAATGGACAATATGTCCAATTTTTCGGCATATTTGGCATTAGAAATTTTTTCGTTTGCCCTTATCTATGAATTGTTTATAAATTTAACCTCTAAAGGTATTTTTTAATATGCTGGCCATTGATAAAATTTATTTTTCGAAAAAAAATTTATCCTACATTAGATATATACACTTTATAAATAGGGTTCAGCAACGATTTGCTTCACTACATACCGAAGTTTAGAAATAGCAGTCAAAAAATCTTAGCTATTCCTTCTACTTTAAAAGGGGCTCCTTCTAAAAGGAGCTATTTCTAACTTCGGTATGTGGTGAAGCAAATCGTTGCTGAACCCTATTATAAAGTATTACTTAAGCTTACCACGAAATGACCTTTATGCCGAATCTGCTGGTGAAATTACTGATTACTTCTTAATTAATTAATTTTACCCTTTGGTTATTATATATATATATATATATATATATTATATATATATATATATATGAATTTGTAAGAACGTTATAAATTCTAAATATTTCGGAAATAGGCATATTTTCAAGAAATATATTTTCAACATGTTCGCTATCATCATTTCTCTTCCACATCGTCATAACTCTTTTGGCGTTTAGCTGTACATTTCCCTGGTATACGTTTAGTTATCGTAGACCGGAAGTCATCTACGAAAGGATGTTTATTTGACCGGAAGTCATGTACAGAAAGAGGTTTTTTCTCGAACAAGCAGCAGCAGTTATAGACCGTTCCCAATCAAATAACATTTGTTGACGTTTTAATGCTGCTGACGTCATTATGTTGTTGACGTCATTATGTTGTTGACGTCATAAGGATTTTATAAGCTTTCGACAGAACGTAAGATAACTCTTTTTGGGGGACAGAGGATCCCGAAGCAAACCTAAAACCATAAATAATAGCATGTAAATATTGGGTTTTAAATAACGCTTGGAATAAAAGCATTTGAAGGTGGCTTGTGGAACTTGTTGGAACCCGCACGTCCTATCGACATGACAGATGTTCTGCCATTTGACCAAAGTAATCTTTCGATTTACTCTACAAATTTATAAGCTTTAGAGAGAACGTGAAATAATTCTTTCTTTCGGAATATCTCTAGAAACGTTGGATCATTTCGGTTTGAACGGCAGTTTTTTCTATCGGTGTCATATGAAATTGTCACCCATGATTATTACCCTAGTATCGATCTATTGCATTTCAATCTGTTTTAGGGTTAGGTTTAGAGGTGGGGGAAAGGGTATCTTTTTTTCTTCAGAAATGTAAATAAACCCAATCTGTTTCTTAAACGAGGGACATATTCATACGGCACAGAATGTTTTTTACCTCAATGGATGTAATTGATTGGTTGAAATTGCAGAAATTGAAGAAAAAAACACAACAAATATCTTACAAACTATAGAATTTTCTCAATAAAGCCAAGAGAAAAAGATGTTTTATAAACACATTCTACCAAATACGAAGTTTGAAAGTGTTTAGTTATGTGGAAATTATTTTTAAAAACTGCCGTTCAAACCGAAAAGATCCGAAAAGTTGAAGACTGCCAATGGGGCTCGGTAAAATGTCCATCATGTTTACAGAAGATATAGTTTCAAATCCCACGAGGAGTCATCGACATTTTCTATCCAATCGGCTTTTTTATTTTAACGCAATATTCACACGCTATACTGTATAGCTTTATCT
>NW_021832773.1:20000-32903 GCF_006345805.1 Octopus sinensis
TATATTTGGGGGGTTTTTTGTGTTGTACTAGTGGATGTCTATAAAAAAAAGAAGAAAAAAAAGAAGAAAAAAGAAAAAGTGAAAAAAATTGTTTGTTTTTTAATCTTGAGATTACATAGAAAGTATTTTGCGTAGGATATGAGCAGTTCCCATGAGCACTATCTTTTCAACTTCTGCCATTTTGGGGTTTCCTGGTATCTGAGTTAGGTAGCAATCAGCCCCTTTTGCTATCATCATCATCATCATCATCATTATTATTATTATTATTATTATTATTATTATTATTATATTTGCTGCGGAACACATCGGACGTGTTTTCGAACGCTCCAAGTTCAGTTCAAAATATTTATTTACACCAGGATTGGTGTCTTTTTGCAGTAATTATTTTATTCTAAGTTCTGAACAGAAGCATCAGGAACCTTTTACTGCTTTTTTTATGGTTGTGTAGCCACCAGAGGGGAGATTTTCGCCCACCAAATAAATTCAGTGCTCGTTAAAATTTAATGGAATCACTACAACTCAACAAGATGGCGGAGCGCGTCTTGAAAATGTTAAGGAAAAGCCCAAGAAACCCTTCTACCAATGTGGTAATAGGTGAGGACTTCCCTCTGTCACGGGCAAAAATAATGGGGAAGGGGAGGAGGAGGAGGAGGAGAAGAAAAAGACTGAAGTGTTACAGTGTGCAACGAAAAGTAACAACAATAATAGCAGAAACACTAACAGCGGTAGAAATAACAACAGCAGCAGTCGCAGCAGCAGCAGTAGTAGTAGTAGCAGTAGTAGTAGTAGTAGTAGTAGTAGTAGTAGTAGTAAGCAGCAGCAGTAGTAGTAGTAGTAGTACTAGTAGCAGCAGCAGTGGTAGTTGTAGTTGTAGTAGTAGTAGTAGCAGCAGCAGCAGCAGGAGCAGTAGCAGCAGTAGTATTAGTAGTAGTAGTAGTAGTAGTAGTAGTAGTAGTAATAGAAGCAGTGGTAGTAGTAGTAGTAGTAGCAGCAGCAGCAGCAGTAGCAGTAGTAGTAGTAGTAGTAGTAGTAGCAGTAGCAGCAGCAGTAGTGGTAGTTGTAGTAGTAGTAGTAGTTGTAGTAGTAGTAGTAGTAGTAGTAGTAGTAGTGGTAGTAATAGTAGTAGTAGTAGTTGTAGTAGTAGCAGCAGCAGCAGCAGCAGTAGTAGTAGTAGTAGCAGTAGCAGCAGCAGTGGTAGTAGTAGTAGTAGTAGTAGTAGTAGTAGTAGCAGCAGCAGCAGTGTGGTAGTAGTAGTAGTAGTAGTAGTAGTAGTAGCAGCAGCAGCAGCAGTAGTAGTGGTAGTAGTAGTGTAGTAGTAGTAGTAGTAGTAGTAGTAGTAGCAGCAGCAGCAGCAGTAGCAGTAGTAGTAGCAGTAGTAGTAGTAGTAGTAGTAGTGAGAGCGGCAACAACCAAGAAAAAGAAAGCAACTGCAGTGGCAGTAGCGATAGCAACAACAACAACAAAAGCAACAACAACAAAACCAATGCCAGCAACATCAATAAGAACGACAACAATAAAAGCAACAACTGAGACAATACACATAAAAATATCAAAAATGGTTTTGCAGCAGTCAAGACCAAACACCGATATGCTGTAGACCTGACAAATAGGGAGCAGATGTTCCCAAAAGCATGGAAACTAATTAAACAAGAGAAAAACTGGGCAAATTTGACTGTCCTGTCAGAGGCAATTGAAGCAGCGGAGAGAAGAACGGTGCTTTTCAGATGCATCTCAGCAGACACGAAAAGAGCGGCGCTGATAGTCCAAGTAGATATTGAGGCGTTGTTGATGTGCATAAGAAATGACATCGAATACATAGCGAGGGGCAAGCAATACGGCACCGTTTCGGTGCAGTTTAAATCAGAAGCCCTCGCTATGAAACATTCAATGACCCTCCTGCAAAACCAGCAAAGTCATCAAGTGCCCCTCCAACATGGGGAAACGTACAGTCCGTGTCCGCATTCTTAGAAAACCCCCAGGACTAGATCATTGATGGCTTCTGGAATACGTAATCGTGGCGGGGACGGATATTGTCCCTATAGAGGTGACAAGAATTGCCAGGGAGGATGGGTGAAGGGTTGACCTGGAGATACTTCTCCAGATCAGACCCGAAAACATTTTTTAAAATCCCGGACCACATCCGTCTCCAGAACGGGACGGTGATATATATCATGACTAAGGGCAAAGGCCTCATTGTTTCAGGTCTAGAGAAAAGAGTCATTTGGCTGCTCGCTTCCCCTTACGCCCTCCACTGCTGCCTTCGCCGGAACGAGAACCGCAAACATCACCAGCACCAGCAAAACCACCAGCAACAACGCTAAAAACATTAAACATCCTAAGGGGAAGCAAGGAAAGCTCACCCGTCCCCTCACACCAAACAAAATACACACAAACTTACAACAACATACTCATCACCTTCTAGTGGTGAAGATGAAGGAAAACCGAAAGGGCCAAAAAAAAGTTTAAATAAAAAAGAAAGCACAAAAGAAAAACTCCAGAAACCATATCAACATCTTTATATATAAAACTGAAGTTGTGTGTGTGAGAGTCTGTCTCCTCCGATTTAGATTCCTAACTACTCCCACATTTTGCGGTGCAGTTTAACCAAAAGCGAGTCGTGATTCTGGGTATTAGCGCGCGTCTACGATGAGTCTACGATTAAAAAAAAATTTACCATCATTTTTTCCCATTTTTAATGCATTTTTTGCTCGGTTTATATAAGACAAGTAACTCTCTAAAAATGCTTATATAGTTATTTCCCTTATGTATTTTGAGCCTTATTCGAATAGCAGATTTCATAAGTTCTGCTGTTTTCTTCAAATTTATAAAAATATGCGTTGTTGCGGACAATATCTTTGTTTTGATTTTTCCAAAAGTATGGATAAAATGGAATGCAATTTCGTCAAAATTAACGCTTAAACAAGTTATTCATCAAATTTCTATCCACCCGAGCAAAGCGGGGTCAATCTGCTAGTACACAATAAAAACTACAAACACCACCCACGCAAACATCTCTCCGAAAACACCAACACCAACACAACCAACACAATCACTTTCACCAGAATCCCCCACAGGCAAAGAACCTAAACAGGAAGAGACACTCACACAAACATCTACAACTGCAGGAACAGAAGCAACAACACCATCACCACTGCAATCAAGCAAACAAATTAAACAACACCCAATTTCGTACTCATCAGAAGGGACAACGAGGAACTGAGGGCACTCGTAACACAAAACACGGAATTTGAAAGAGGAGGGGGTGATCATCGAATCGAACACGTTTTGTGTACCAGAAGTTTTACTTCTGGTGCAAATGTCGCTCGATTCCAACACAAAAATTCGAGAAAGCTTTCCGGAGGACGTGGGAACTGCTAACGTGAGACCCACATCGAAGCCCATAAAGGGGTTCCTTAAAAAGACCCCACCAATTATGGAGGTCGAACTACCTAAACTTCACAAGACACCGGAGGTAAGTAAACCTTTCCTTTCTCTTTTTAGCTTGCCAACCTACTAAGAGTAGGATTTTGTAAGGCCTGGGGTCACCCTGGAAGCAGGGACGCCTGCTCAACGACCTCAGGTCTCTAGAACTGGATATAATTGCTGTCAGTGAAACCAGGATGGCCCCCATGTTCGACGACTATCAGATCATTGCATCTATTCGTCGGCCGGGAATGGGAAGTGGAGAGGCAGTACAAAATAAAAAAAAAAGAAACATTATTTTCCATTTTTCTGTTAATTTTGTTTCATTTTGAAAAACATAAATTGGTTTCCTAGTTTATTATTGTTTATATGTTGAATCACATAAACAGGATGGGCCAAAAGTCAGGCACAAAACCAGTTCAATACGCTCCGGAGTTGTCAGACATACTTCAACTCCTCTAAAATCGATCAAAATAAGTAAATTCATGATAAATGCAGACAGACTTATAAAGGATGAACAAAATGAATAATAATAATAAATAATAATAATAATAATAATAATAATAATAATAATAATAATAATAATAATAATAATAATGAGATTGAAAATATGAAGCCTGGCATAGTCTTAATTGAGAAAGAAAACAAACTATGCTGGATCATAGATATAGCATGTCCAGCTGACAACAAGGATAAGGAAGAAAGAAAAGTCGACAGATATGACGGGTTAGCTTGGGAAGTTAAGCAGTTGTGGTATATGAAAAAGGTAGCAGTAGTACCAATAATTGTCGGAGCCCTGGGAACAGTGAGCAAAAATCTCGAGAAGTAGGTGGAACAAAAAGGGATGCAATAAGGGTGGAGTACTTGCAGAAAAACAGCACTGCTTGGAACCGCTCGAATACTCCGGAAGGTGCTCGGAAAATAAGATGTTACCTTAGTTCACTGGAAGTGAACAGCTAACACTGTAGTACATCTCCAGTATTAGAAGCTGTGCAAAAGCAATAATAATAATAATAATAATAATAATAATAATAATATAATAATAATAATGATAATGATAATAATAATAATAATAATAATAATAATAATAATAATAATAATAATAATAATAATAATAATAATAATAAATAATAATAATAATAATAATAATAATAATAATAATAATAATAATAATAATAATAATAAATAATAATAATAATAATAATAATAATAATAATAATAATAATAAATAATAATAATAATAATAAATAATAATAATAATAATAAATCAACGCTACTGAGCAACAAAAAGAGAACAAAAATGCTCCGCAAATATAACATCACAGAAAAAGATTTGCCGGAGATAAAAGAAAAGCTGAAGCAAGATATCCTTGCCAAAGCTCAAAGGATCCGCCGGTACGAGAAACGCCAACGCTTCTTTGAACAGAACAAAAAGTTCAACTCCAACCCCAAAAAGTTCTACCAAGAACTGGGAAAAAATAAAATAGAAGTCACTGCAGCACCAACTGCAGAAGAATTGGAAGAATTCTGGAGAGAAATATGGTCGGCGAACGAACAGCCAAAAAAAAGGAGTATGAAAATAACAAACTCGGCATCTGAACAACTTTGGACCCCCATAACAACTGAAGAGGTCACCCAGGCACTGCAAAAACTAAGCAACTGGAAGGCACCTGGGCATGACAAGATCCCCAACTTCTGGTTGAAATATCTAACAGGAATGCACAAAAAGCTGGCTGAAAACTTTAACAGCATACTAGCAGAGCCAGAGACAATGCCTGAATGGCTCACGAAGGGGAAAACCATCTTAATTCCCAAATCAAATGAAACAGCAAAACCAGAAAACTACAGACCAATAACCTGCCTCCCAACTATGTTCAAGGCATTTACTGCAGTGATATCGCAAAGGCTGAACAAGCACCTGGACGAAAACAAACTGTTCCCAGAAGAGCAGAAAGGATGCCGCAAAGGCTCATATGGCTGTAAAGATCAACTAATGATTAATAAAGCCGTAACTGAAGACAGCCACAGAAAGAAGAAAGGCCTCAGTATGGCCTGGATTGACTACAAAAAGGCGTTTGATAGCATCCCCCACACATGGATCCTCGAAACACTAGCCATTGACAAAGTAGCACCAACAATCATAAAATTCATAGAGCACTCTATGAATAAATGGCAAACAGTCCTACACTCCAAACAAAAGAGGGACTCATGAAAACCAAAGACATCCCCATTAGAAGAGGAATATTCCAGGGAGACACGCTCTCTCCACTCCTTTTCTGCTTGGCACTGTCACCTCTATCTGATATGCTAAATAGAACTGGATGCGGATATAAATGTTATGGCAAAACGATCAGCCACCTTTTATATATGGATGACCTAAAACTATACGCTGCAAATGACAAACAGCTGGAAACACTATTAAAGACAGTTCATGGATTTACCAAAGAAATAGATATGAAATTTGGATTAGAAAAATGCGCCAAAGTAACCATGAAAAGAGGAAAACTAGTTAAGAGTAACAACATCACACTAGATAAAACCAATGAAATAAAAGAATTAGACCAAAGCCAACTTACAAATACTTAGGAATCCATGAACTAGATAAGACACAACACACACAAATGAAAGAGAAAATAAAAAAAGAATATTATAGACGAGTTAGATCAATACTAAAAACAGAGCTCAATGCTAAAAACAAGATAATAGGTATCAACACTTTAGCTGTCCCAGTTATAAGTTACAGCTACAATATCCTTAACTGGACACGAAATGAACTGTCCAAAATAGATAGGAAAACAAGAAAAATACTGACAGGATCTAGGATGCATCACCCAAAATCTGACATAGAAAGACTATATATACAACGTATAGAAGGTGGTAGAGGCCTTATACAGCTGGAAAACTACTATAAAATAACCACCATAGGACTGCAAAAATATCTACTTCAGAAGGAAGGAAAACTGATCCAGATAGCAGCAAAACACGAGCAAAACAAAAAACTGTTCTCAGTATTTAAGGAAGCTGACAAATACAAACAAGAAATAATACTACCTAATAAACACGAAGAAGAAGAAGATGATGAAGAAACAACAAAAGCTATAAAACAAATGAAATCCAAACTAAAAATAGAACAGCAACGAACCATGATAAAACGATGGCAAGAAAAGCCCCTCCATGGTAAATACTGCACTAAACTAAACGCAAAAGAAATAGACAAAGAAAAATCCCAGCAATGGTTGAGAAGCTCAGGACTCAAAGCAGAAACAGAGGGATTTTTAATTGCAGCACAAGACCAAAGCCTCCCCACCAGAAATTACCAAAAACATGTAATGAAAAGAAATATTACAAGCAACTGCAGAATATGTGGAGATGGACAAGAAACAATAAATCATATTATCTCTAGCTGCCCAGTCCTGGCTAAGAAGGAATATATTCACAGACATGACAGAGTTGGAACCTACATACATTGGAAGCTATGCCAACATTATGGAATAACAACAGAAAAAAGATGGTATAGGCACACACCAGAAAAGGTCACAGAAAACGAGAAAGCAACCATACTCTGGGATATGCCGATACACACAGATAGAGAAATTAAGGCCAACAGACCAGATATAGTTGTCAGAGATCATGAAGAAAAAAAATGCTTTCTAATTGATGTATCAATACCGGCAGATGACAACGTGTCTCTAAAAGAAATGGAGAAACTCTCAAAATACAAAGACCTGGAAATAGAGGTAACTAGAATGTGGAATCTGAAAACAGAAACAATTCCTATCATAGTAGGTGCATTAGGCATGATAAAAAAATATTCAGACAAATACATAACAAAAACACCAGGACTTACAAACACATATAACATACAGAAAATTGCACTACTAGGCACTGCACACATCCTACGCAGAACACTTTCCATACAATAACCATCAGAGCATCACAACAAATCACAGCACATACCCAAGGCACACAGAGCTGCGCTCGGTAGTGAAGTGAAAGCACGCTATAAAAATAAAACTACTGAATAATAATAATATAATAATAATAATAATAATAATAATAATAATAATTAATGATAATGATGATGATAATAATAATAATAATAATAATATAATAATTAATAATAATAATAATAATAATAATATAATGATGATGAAATAATAATAATAATAATAATAATAATATAATAATAATAATAATAATAATATAATAATATAATAATAAATAATTGCCCTGGTGCAGTACTAGGCAGTGGCTCTCGTGGCTTCTGATCTTAACTGACTGGAAGTGTTATCATGTACATTGTTTTGTTTTGGTATAAAAGATGGGCTACAGCAAATATTCTGCTCAATACCACAGATTTGCTTGTCAGTTGTTTGACCTTAACCAGTTGAGCATGTCCCTTAGTGTCTGACGATATGTGCATCTCTGATCATGAGCAGAAGTAGAAGAGGAGCATCATAGCCATGTGTTGAGAGGGATTCTTTAGGGCTGGAAATAATTCACCTTTGGAAACCTGAATGTTTCGTTCAACATCCTTAAACAATCCTTATTCGGGGACCTTTTGAGCGGGATGGGCTACTCGACCTGAAGAAAATTTTAACTGGGCCCCACCTGCAAGGTCATGTGCTGTTTATCTTGATATGAGATCACCATGTCGCGCACATATGGTTGTGATGCATGTGCCTGGTGTACCCTTATCAGACGGGTAGTCATGATGGGTATACTGGGCTATACTGTCACTTTGATGGTATGCACTGCTCTCTCACCCAATAATAATAATAATAATAATAATAATAATAATAATAATAATAATAATAATAATAATAATAATAATAGGCGTAGGAGTGGCTGTGTGGTAAGTAACTTGCTTACCAACTACATGGTTCCGGATTCAGTCCCACTGCGTGGCATCTTGGGCGAGTGTCTTCTACTATAGCCTCGGGCCGACCAAAGCATTGTGAGTGGATTTGGTAGACGGAAACTGAAAGAAGCCCGTCGTATATATGTATATATATATTCGTGTGTGTGTTTGTGTGTCTGTTTGTCCCCCCTCCAACATCGCTTGACAACCGATCCTGGTGTGTTTACGTCCCCGTAACTTAGCGGTTCGGGAAAAGAGACCGATAGAATAAGTACTAGGCTTACAAAGAATAAGTCTCGGGGTCGATTTGCTCGACAAAAGGCGGTGCTCCAGCATGGCCACAGTCAAATGACTGAAACAAGTAAAAGAGTAAAAGAATAATAATAACAATAATAATAATAATAACGTAATTACGTAATATAAATAAAATGTCGAGCGTTTTGGTGCGTGACTTTTCGCCCACCCTGTATGTTGGGGCGCGGAAAGTTTTTAAGCGCTTAGGGCCTCTCTGAGTCTTAATTCGGTCCTGCCTCCAGGAAACGATTCATTAACACCACCCCCACCAGTAGCCACACCAGCACTCTCAACATCATCATCCTCATCACCACGACCACCACCACCAGCAGCGCTATTAGGAGCGCCATCACAAGCGCCAATGCAACCAAATTCACGCAAACACCAACAGACAGAAACCATCCCCCAACAAAAACAAAAACGGAAATCACTAACCCCACGGTCATCAATACAAACAATAAAAAGAATAACCTGATGAGCCACAAACACCAGAATACAATTGGTCCTCCGTCGGTTACGACGATGACTGTTCTAGTCGATCCGATCAACGAAACAACCGACCCGTGAAATTGAACACTCCACAGACACGTGTACCCTTAACGTAGTCTTCAGAGTGACTCTGTGTGACACCGAAGGGGACATGGCTGACCCTCTTGAATTATAGGTACTACTCATTTTTGCCGGCTGAGTGGACTGGGGCAACGTGAAATAAAGCCTTTCTCAGAGACACAAAGCACTGCCGGGAATCGAACTCACGACCTTGCGACAGTGAGCCGAATACCGTTGCCACTAAACCACGTACCTTCAACCCAGAATACAAACGTCACAGACAATAATTACATCATATTAACCATCAGCATTCGACCACACAAAAATATTATCCACAGCGGTGGTGCCCCAGCATGGCCGCGGCCTTCGGGCTAAAACATTTTTAAGGATTTAAGGATTATTTCGCAACACACAGAATTTTAAAGAAACAAAACTCCCCAAAAAGTGGGATAGTTCAGGTTTAATATAAACAAAAGAATGCCTGAAGAGCAGTTCGCTGAAATTATAAACAAGACCGACAACTCTTGCAAGGTTCATTGGTGCGAGTGCTTCTGGCTGACGAGATACAATATGTTGAAACAGCAGTATCACAGAATTAAGTGTGTTATGAAAGGGGAAGCTGGTCTCCTGTGATGAACATGACGGCGATGAGCGTATTCACGTTCGAATCTGCCGGAACGAACAAAGAATAACTATGCAAGCCATCGTATAATAAAAAAAAACTGCTCGTAGAAATACCGACCGTTAACATAAAAGATGAACCATCTGACCCTACTTAGAAATAAAGTGACCGATTTCTCACGCCCTCTCGCTACACGGGGCTGTTCTCAGAATAGGCAGTGTAAATACGCATGGCCTAGGGGGAGGGTCACTCTGGAAGCAGGGATTCCTGCTCAACGACCATACGTCACTAAATACGAATGTGGTGATTATCAGCGAGACCAGAGTTTCTGATCCACAAATCCTCATACACATTTTCTGTGAAGATTTACTTGATTCCATGATGATCGGGAAGGGGTGGCACAACTGCCGCTTTGGTATGGATTTCAAGATGTGGATAATTTTCTCGGTTCTGAAGGTGTGTTAGTGGCTCTGAATGTAAACAGTATCGAAGGAGCGGGGCCTTCAAATTAATAACTGTTTATTTTCTGACAGGGATGGGGCAGCAGGATTTCTCCGGGCGATTAGAGGTTTTACTCGAAACGTCCAGCTCTCTAGTACCACTGGGCGCCTGGAACGCCATATTTGATGCACGCTTGGTTTGTCTGAGACTAGCTGATTGAGAAATTCAAAAGCCTTGCAAACCCTACTCGTGCGTTTCCAACTGTCTGAAAGTTACGAACTGGATTTCCCGAATGTGCCATTGTAGAAGTGAAAAAACTGCACCGGGTCATCTAGATCTTCACGTGGAAATAAGGGAATTAATGATTGGCTGCACGGCGGGTCGGAAAGTCGCCTGGTTTTGATGATCTCCCCCCTGAGCTTTACAAGTCTATGCCAGACTTGTTTGGAGGCTTCTTTGGCAGATATCTGCTGCAAGTGGCAGCGAAACGGGAATATTCCTAGTTCAGGGAGTCGAGAAAGAACCCAAACAAAGATGATCATATAGAAAACTTTTGGCTTGTAACACTGCTAAACGCAGATCTTATAATTTTAGCCAATATTTTAGCAAAGAGGTTGACGCTTGTCGGTGATTATCGGATAGGTGATGCACAATCACGCGCAATCATACGCCTTCCCGTGTAGATTTATCCACAACCTCCACCTCACGTGATGTATCACAGAGAGGGTGGTATGAGTGGGGCCCTGATGAATTTAGATCAAGCAAAAGTTTTTGATATGTTGTCCACCAGTATTTAGAGGCTGTTCTCACGTCATTCGGTTTCGGTATCGTCTTCTGCGGTTGGATTTCTGCAATGTACAGCGGCGTCTTCTCTGTAGTTCGGGTGAATGGTCACTTATTGGAACCATACTGTATCATGCATTCAATCGATTGAAGTTGTCTTCTCTCGTTTCTTCTATATATAATACCTCTAGAACCACTACTGCGGAAACTGGAGACGTTGAGGGCCGTCCTGCGCGAACTGAGACGTGGAAGTACCGTGTCGGCATACGAGGACGACGTCACAGTCGTAGTGTCGGAGAAGAGGCACATAAACCTGATCCGCACTGCTCTATCCGATGCGGTGACCAGAGCAGAGATCAAACAAGAAACGTTTGTGTCCGTGCTGCCCGGCACCTAGGGGAGCACGTCCGTGTCGTCCAACAGCATTGAGAGACACTGGACGGATGGACCAGAAGAATTGCTCGGGATCTGGTTTGGCCCAGGTCACCAAGGGGAGAAGATCTGAAACGCGGTGACGAATAGAGAGGACAGTCTCACCCCGAAATAGGCGGAGAGAAAGTTATTTCTGAGAGATGGAGCAGAGGTGGAGAATGCATACATCACCCCTGTTATATATTGTCATGCCTTGCCCTAATTCATGTTTGGCTTAACTGGAGTGCGAACTCATCCGATTGGTCAGACACTTTATTTGTTGTCAACACCCACAGAATGGAAGACTTGGCATGCCGTAACTGGTAATACGCAGGCGTGCGCAGAAGCTACATCTCCAGTATTCACGTGACGATGAGCAAGTGTGGTCGCCGTCTATCAGACTCACTTTTCCACAGCTTGTCTCTTTGACAGAGCTGTAGTCTTGGATCAAGCGTAGACCGAAGCGGGGCGCGTGGCACCTAAAGGCAATGTTCGACTTTAGCATTCAATGGAGGTTTCGTGGTGAGCATGAGCTTCAATGTTCTCGGATGGGTTCTGAGCTTCGATGAGAACCAAATGGCTGGTCCCTTCCGGAGACTTTAGGACTGAGGCCCATGGCGAATTTCCAGAAAACTCTGGCCTAGCAGCGCAGCCGAAAGGAATTGCCGGTTTGAAATAAACTCTACAGACACAGGAGTGCCACCGGAGTACCAACGAATAGAGCCGGGCCGGAAGAAATACTGCTGAGCATTTGATCCGGCATGGTAACGAGTTTTTCCAGCTCACCGCCATATATCTACTATTTTATCGACCCCGAAAGAATGAAAGGCAAAGTCGACCTCGGTGGAATTTGAACTCAGAGCGTGTAGAAAAGAATATTGACGGACGAAATACCTATTTCTTTACTACCCACAAGGGGCTAAACATAGAGGGGACAAACAAGGACAGACAAACGGATTAAGTCGATTATATCGACTACAGTGTGTAACCGGTACTTATTTAATCGACCCCGGAAGGACGAAAGGCAAAGTCGACCTCGGCGGAATTTGATCTCAGAACGTAGCGGCAGACGAAATACCTATTTCTTTACTACCCACAAGGGGCTAAACACAGAGCGGACAAACAAGGACAGACAAATAGCTTAAGTCGATTACATCGACCCCAGTGCGTAACTGGTACCTACTTAATCGACCCCGAAGGGATGAAAGGTAAAGTCAACCTCGGCGGAATTTGAACTCAGAACGTAATGGCAGATAAAATACCGCTAAGTATTTTGTCCAGTGCAGCAACGATTCTGCCAGCCTCATTAGCTATTAATTACCGCCTCATATCTATTAATTAAGAACCAATAAATAACGCAGCGATACCTTTCTTTACTACAAACCTTTCAATACGGTTTCAAACGTCGCCGTCGCATTTATAGATCGAAAAAGAGCCGACATGTTACATCCGCAAATTGAATTCCCTTCTCTTTTCTCTTTCGTTTTTTCTTCCATTTTTTCTCTCCTTCCTCGTCTTT